>NC_048305.1:24932514-25038051 GCF_013100865.1 Trachemys scripta elegans | reverse complement strand
GGGGGGGAGGGGAAGAGGGAGAAGAGAGAAAAGCAGGTGCTCGGCACTGTTTGGCAGCAGGTAGGAGGCACGGGGTGGGGGGGGGGGAGGGGGGAGCAGGTAGAGCAGTGTGTCTGTGTGTCCACTTCTCTATATCTCCCTCCAGCATCTAGAGGGAATTTGCATACCTTTCAAATTCAGCAACACTTTCTCCAAGTTTACGTAGCGTGTTGCTGTGCTCTTCTTGCAGCTGAACAATGGCTTTACTGTGTGTTTCATTGGTTCTCTCCAACTCAGCATTCTTCCTGAAAATAGATTTTTATATTCCATTCTTGAGTCTAAATCTTGGCATTGGTCTAGGACAAACAGCAGCGGTTGTACTGGCCATGACAGACTTGCTTTATCAGCTTCCTGTTACCTCTGATCCAAACCAGTATATTTCTTTCCTCAATACCACTTTCAAGAGTCTGCCTAGCAGGTTTGATTTTACATCATTTCCTTTCCCCAGTGCTTTAATTTCAGTTGTCTGTGTAGGATGGGATTTTTACCATGGAAGTAGAAGGAATTTGAGTTCAGGAAGAAGAGCTGCAAGTAAGGTGCTTAGTTCAATTAATCTTAATTCTGAGATTAAATGGTTTCTCTTTCCTGGTCCTCACAGCATGTCTCCTTGGGATAGTTTAATTTCTCCAGAACCCCAAAGTCAATGTTATCCAGTTGGGCTAGAGTATTCTAGATTTTATCTTCATATGGAAGAGAAATAGCTCTCTTTAGAGCTAGCAAGTCTAATAAGAGAGAGACTAAATAGAGTACATTTGTGCACAACACCTTGCTTTATGTACTTTTTCATTATCCTGAATCAGTAAACTGTCTAGCAGTTCATAAAGTACATTAGACACCCTAATGCTGGATACAAAAATAAAAATAGTAATTGATTTAACACCTTTTCTACAAAGTTAGCTTAAAAACACTGGTTGAACAGCAGCTAGCACTTCAATCCTTAGTTACTGAGCAACTTGGTGTCCTTATACTAAGGCCCTACCAAATTCATGGTCCATTTCAGAGTCATAGGATTTTACAAATAACTGAATCCATGAAATTTTACTATTTAAATCTAAAATGTCAGTGTTGTAATTGTAGGGGTCCTGACCCAAAAAGGAGTTGTGGGGGGTGGGGTCACAAGGTTCTTGCAGGGGTGTGTGCGGTACTGCTGCCGGCAGTGGTGCTGCCTTCAGAGCTGGGCAACTGGAGGGCAGTGGCTGCTGGTCAGGAAACTAGATCTGAAGGTTGAGTTGCTGCCAGCAACAGCACAGCTTCTGCCTGCAGAGCTGGGCCCTCACTCAGCAGCTACCACTCTCCGGCCGCCCAGCTCTGAAGGCAGCATCATGATTCCCACCCCTTGTGACACCT
This sequence comes from Trachemys scripta elegans, assembly GCF_013100865.1. Taxonomy (NCBI): domain Eukaryota; kingdom Metazoa; phylum Chordata; order Testudines; family Emydidae; genus Trachemys; species Trachemys scripta. Next base: position 25,036,665 of record NC_048305.1, on the reverse strand, counting down.
TGCAACTCCCTTTTGGGTCAGGACTGACAATTTGAGAAATGCTGGTATCCCCTGAATCTGTAGTATAGGCTAAAACACACACAAAACAGACCAGATTTCACAGTCCATGACACATTTTTCATGGCCATGGATTTGGTAGGGCCTTATTTATAAGGGATAGGATTGAGTTGCTAAAATTTAAGAGCTGCTTTTTGAAGATACTGGATTAGATCCAACTGCTATAGAAAAATGAGCTGGTGGCTACAGGTCAATTTAGTCCTGTGTATTCTAGCTAAGAATTTTTTTTAACTGAACCTGGGATTGGCATCTGTACAGGTCTGTCACATCCTAGGCGCATTTAACATGTGCGATTTCAGCTTAACACGGTTGGCAAAAACAAAACAACAATTTAAATACTGTTTCTGAAGTGTGGGTGATTTCGCCCGCCATTACACTCAATGTAATTTGGACTATGCGCGATTTTCGCATTAGGCGCTGACTGCGGAACGTAACCCCAGCATAAGATGAGACAGACCTGTATTTCCAAATTCATTAAAAGCAACAGGTAGAGTTACTCTTTTCACAAACCCTTTCAGCTTTGCTTCCATCTGTGCTAGCTCTTCAGCTCTGGACTTGTTCTCTTGTTCCAAGTGCTTTACCAACTTATCAGCCTTTTCTTCCTTAATATGCAGTTTATCCAATTCATCCATTGCTTCTTCTAGTTCTTCCTCCAAAAGGAGCCTCTCATTTGTCATCTCCTCTTGAAACTCTAGCAGCTTTTGATGAATGGAAGTGAAAAGTTCCTGCAGGTACAGACAGCACAAATACATAGCTATTAGTACAAAGGAGTTTTTGTTTAAGTTTACACAGTAATCTTAATTTTCCATGAAGAAGAGTAAGGGCTTGTCTACATGAGGTTGACTAGCTAATAGCTATTCTACTATAGCTATGTCAGTCAGTTTCCTCTGTGTAAACAAGCCCTTATTCATCAATACATCCACAATGGGTGTGATCTAAACCAGAGCAAGAATTCAACAGCATTTGCTAGGAGAGTAAATAAAGTCTGTATTTTGTTTACCTTCTCTTGTTGCAGTTGAGAATAGATCTCCTCCTGTTTCTGCTGAAGTTTTTGGTGTTCTTGCTCCTCTAGGAGGAGTCTCTTTTTCAAGCTTTCTATTTCAGCATTCATATTTTGCTCTTTTTCTCTGTTCTCAGTTAAGAGTTTCTCTATGGAAGAGAAAGATGCCAATATAAGAATGCTTTGAGGACAGAATAATTAAGAGCTTTGCTCTACAGTACACTGTTGCTCCCCCCCCCCCTTTTTTTTTTTTTACGGTTCCATCCCCCCCCCCGCCCCAACTTGGTGAGCTGCTGAGTTTATCAGATGAACTTTCTTCCATCCTAGGTGACAAGAGCAACCATTAAGACTTTATCTCTTAGCATCAAAGAAAGTGGGGTCGTGCTTCCTCCTACTGTCTCCCAGAACTGCTGGGATTATAGAGGGGTGTGCAGAGATGAGAGTCACTTAGTGGAGTCTAGAGCCAGAAGATATCATGGTATGCAGCAGTGAATTGTGACAATGCAATGCTGCACTGCTGCCTGGAGAAGGCTCACACCCTATCAGTCACCATATCAGAATATGGAACTAGAACCAAGTGATTTTTCAAGTGGAAAAATACTTACTCTGGAAATTCCACAGAGTAAGCTAACTGGTTCAGACAGCTCCCCATTCCCACAGCAGCAGATGGAGAGGAGGGGGAAATTTTTAGTATTTGTTAGTAACAATACTTCTGACTATAGTCTGGGCTAATAATAGGTAAAGAAGCAGCTCAGTATAACTACATACCACAGTTTTGACTTGGGACATGCTAACCTACATTTCAACAGAAGGTTACATAAGGTCTAAATGAAATCAGTTTGGACATGGGTCCAGAGACTCAACCCACAGGCTAGAACAATTACCTTTTTCTTGTTCAAGCAACTGACACCTTTCATTAAGCTCTTTGATTAGTTTAGATAGTTGTTCTTCTTTTGTTGTAAAACAATCTTTCAAGGCCATAATGTCCTGGTCCTTTTGTGCCAGTATCTTCTCCATATGGACAAGATCTAGTTTGTACTTCTCTATCTGTTCTGCAACTCCACTAAGAAAAAAAAAAATCCAGATATGTGAGCATTACATTTTGCTTAATTTTACATTTGTTGTCACAATTTGCACCAACATAATCCTGTGTAACATTAAGATCTGAAGTATCTAAACAGGACTTGGGAAAGATTCATTTCTAGATGAAGAGCTCAGGACAAGATTTATATTAAAGTGCAATGATGGAGATCAGGTCTTCATAGTTCACTTTTAATGCAGCTTTCATTTGGAGAGTTAACTTGTACTGAAGATTACTTGTGTTAACTAAGACTCAGATCATTCCTCCCATGGAAAATATTCATGAAGAATCCTATGAAATTCTCTCCATAGAGTGCCATCCCCACCCCTGCCTCTTGGACTGGTTGGGGGCTTGTCCCTTCTCCAGAGGAGTGGAAACCAGTCTCAGATTTATGCAGGAACTGCACAGATCCAAGAAAGTCACAATATCTGACTCACTGCATGAAGATACAAGGCTCTGCTTAAAGCCCCCCCCCCCAACAGTGCATCTTGGCATGTGCACAATTAGTGTGGAATTGGGCTGCAGTAAATTCTGTACCCCTTTAAGGAGCAACAAAGAAAGGGGTACAGAATTTACTGCAGCCCAATTCCACACTAATTGTGCACATGCCTTCTCTATATTGGGATCTGCAATACACTTAGTTGTCCCATTGATCTTGGAAAGCATCTGTATTGAAGGGTATTGTTTACACAGCCCATGGTAAAGCACTGCCGTGGCAGCGCTTTAAAATGGTTGTGTAGTTGCACTGGGAGAGAGCTCTCTCAGCGCTGTAATAAAACTATTGTAGTTCTGCAAGGGGAATAGCTCCCAGTGCTGTAACACTGTTTATACTGCCACTTTACAGACCTGAAATTCGCATTACTCAGGGGGGTGTTTTTTCACACCCCTGAGTGAAGAAAGTTTCAGCACAGTAAGTGGCAGTGTAAACAAGGCCTAAGAGGGAAAAATCCAGCATAAAAAACTCTGCATAAGTAGTGTTGACTAGACATTTTTTTATATGGAAGTAGCTTTCTATGCTACTATGGAGAGGTGAAGCCTTGCTCAACTATCATGAGTCACGCTAGTTTGAAGGTTTTAAATCTAAGAAATGGACTAGAGATTTCACCCCCTCCCATATAAAGGGAGAGTCATAATACTGATGTCTGTACAATTCAGATTAGAAATACTACTAAAGCTTTATCAAGCCCCTACAAGCAAAGCTTAAGTGACACTTGATTTGTCAAATAGAAACTTGTTACCTGAGTTCTGTAATATATTCCAAGAGTCTCTCAGTGTCAGACTTTTCTTCAACCTTGTCTCTCTCAGTAGCAGTTCTAAAAAATAAGAAGTTTAGATGCTGCACTTAACATGACAGTTCTAAAGCCAGATACTCAAGAAAAGCAGTACAGAGCCAGAGGTTAATGAGTAGCTGCCTGAAGACAACTAACAGAGATTCTGCATTCATCTGTGGATTGCTAGTATTAAGGCCTCTAATCATGAGCCAGAAGACACCTAGACAAGTAATTCAGTACCACACAATATGAAATTAAGGCAAGTTTCTTCATGAATGTGTTAGAGTTGCATTTCAGTAGATTTTGCATTGTCAGTTTCAAATACTGAATGTTCAGCCATTCACATGTATGTGGGAGGCAACAAACAAACTTTAAGGAGAGCTCATGCTAACTCACAGAATAAGTTAATTCAATCTCTTCCATACCCAGCCTAGGGGCTCTCTATCCTACAGTCTGGGATGGAGGTGGCATGAGATCCTGCCCAGTCAGTAACTGCTGCTTCTGGTAGCAGTGAGAACATGGTATTCCTTCCTTCCTTGGTAGTCCATCAAATCCGATGATGACAAAAAGGAAGGAGGGCAATATTTGATGAACATGGTATTAGGGATCTAATACCAAAATCAAGTAGATTTTTCTGCCTACCTATGATCTTCATGATTAGGGACATAAGTTGGGAAATGCTGCATCTACCACCAGTTGTACAACAAACAGGTAGCCTTCTTCAAAAGTCAACGTACTAATGTCTCCCATGACTATTTGTATTCTGCAGGAACTATTAGCTCTAAGTTTACCAGTAGAATCACCAACAGTTTCATGAATTTTACTTTTATTAATCAAACTCAAAGTGCAATGTTAGCTCAGGCATTTGACTACTGAGACACTGAAAAGCGTACAAAACATATTTTAGTGTAATGAGGATTCCGTTCTCCTTCGCACATGCTTGAGCACAGGGTGTTATGGGTCATACTTGAGATCCATTTTGAAATGTGCACTGATGTAGAAAAGCAGTGGCCTGCACAGTGAGGTGAAGTACACTGGTTGTTGATTGGCTTCAGGGTAGAATTTGAGGTGATGGCTGGGGCCTGCCTCTCTGCCCTTATGATACACCACCTCAAGCTGAGGCACTTGATTTGCAGTCTTTATGTAAAACAAAGTTGGCCTCTAGAAAGACATTCTCCACAATGGGTATTAGAGCAAGTTGGAGAGGAATAGCTGGACCTTCAGGTCAGAAATTCTCACAACACCCGTGAGGGAGACAAGTGTTGTTCCCCATTTTTTAGTTGGAGAATGGAGGCATAAGTTTCACTGAAGAGCCTATGACTGGGCCAGGAACTGAATCCAGCTAGCTTGAGTCCTAGTCCAGTGCCTTATCCTCCAAGCTATCCTTCTTACCATATTATACATGCTAGCTCACCTGAACTATATTAATGTTGGTCAACTGGTTACCTACAGTACACCAATAGTTTGAGTAGATAAGAAAAAAAAATTGAAATCTTGCAGGATGCAATACCTTCTTTTTGCTATGGAATGGAAGTCACCCAAGGTTGATGGATTTCAATTCCAGTCACAGCTGGAATACTAGAGGAGCTATTTGTCTTGCTACAAATAGACACTAAAGGGCAGTGTCATATACTAGGCACCTCTTACAACCCTATACAACAGGGCCTAAATCTGATTTGCAGGATCACTTTGTATTGTTTCCTCCTACACCAGATTCCAATCCACTGGCAAGCTCCTGTCAACTCCTTGTTTTCAGTACTACTTTTCTCCTTAGCATCTGCTTACACTCATTTAGTTTGCCATATATTACACCCTTAGAGTTAAGTATAAGCAACAATGAAAGTTGGCAATTTATACCAGAGGTAATTCCTCTATTACTTACAGTTTTTCTTCCAGCTGTGCTACTTTTCCTTTGGATTGCACTAGATTCCTCTGGACTACCTGCAACTTCATTTCCATGTCTTCTTGTTTAGCAAGGACATTCTTAAAACAAAACATAAATCAGTAGTTAATAGCTATAGAAGTTTCATAAGCATAAAATACAGCCAGCAAATTATATTCTTATTAGGCATTGTGGTGGGCTTATTTATCCAGGCTAGTTTGCCACCATAAAATCAGAATTCACTATTGGTACAGCCCAGTGCAGTTGGAGTCAAATTATGACTTTGGAATTCAAGATGAATATGACGTGAGAAAGTATATCAGGAAGGTATATTAATGGCAGTGATTTTTACAGAATTAAAAGACACTATTTTGTTTGCTTTCTAGAGGCAGTGGGGTCTAAATACATAATTGGATTGTGATGCTGTATGATTGAAGATGACCATTTGTATTGCTGTTATACAATTGCAACAAATCTTATACAAAATGTATCATGTAAGGTGTCAATGGAAAAAGTTACAATTTGTCAGGTACGATTATCCTGGTTAAATCCATGCATCACTGTATCTGAAGTTACAAACATTGCATATAGATCTGTATTTCAAACATGTATTGTATGCCTCAGAGCTAGACTGATAGGTGGCTAGCCCTGATGTGTTGGTGGCCCATTAAAGGACACTACTCACAATGGGCCATTGAAGAGGCAGGCCTTTCCTGTGGATGCAGGGATAGGCAAACTTTTTGGCCCGAGGGCCACATCTGGGAATAGAAGTTGTCTGGCGGGCCATGAATACTCACAAAATTGGGGTTGGCGTGCAGAAGGGGGTGAGGGCTGTGGTTAGGGGTGCAGCCAGAAGTGAAGAGTTCAGGATGCGGGAGAGGGCTCCGGGCTGGAGTATGGGGGGCTTGTGGTGCAGGAGGGTGCTCTGTGACCAAGGGGTTTAGAGAGTGGGAGGGGAATCAGGGCTGGGGCAGAGATTGGAGGAGGTGATGGCGGCTTTGGGGTGGAGCCAGTGATGAGAGTTTGGAGAGTGCTCTGAGTGGAGATTGAGGGGTTTGGAGGGCGGGGGAGAGAAGATCAGGGCTGGGGCAGGGGATGGAGGGGGGAGGCTCAGGGGTGCAGGCTCCAGGCACTGCTTACCTCAAGCAGCTCCTGGAAGCAGCGGCATGTCCCTTCTCCAGCTCCTACACAGAGGGATGGCCAGGCAGCTCAGCACTCTGCCCTGTCCGCAGGCACCACCCCTGCAGCTCCCATTGGCTGTGGTTCCTGGCCAATGGAGCTGCGGGGATAGCGCTTGGGGCAGGGGCAGCATGCAGAGCCAAGCCACCTGGCTGCCCCTACACATAGGAGCTGGAGGGGGGCCATGTCCCTGCTTCTGGAAGCTGTGTGGGGCAGACCCTGACCCTGCTCCCCAGCGGGAGCTGGCTGGCGGGCAGTATCTGGCCTGCAGTTTGCCAACCCCTGTGTGGATGCCTCAGACAGCCAGGAGGCTATGGCCACCCTGTGATTTTGCAAACCATGTAAGGACATGTGATGAAGAGGTGCCCCTCCCCCAACCCTAGAGTTGCTGCAGCAGGGAGAGCCTCCCTCCGCCCCCCCCCCGGTGCTACTGTGGGAAGGGGGGGCCCTCTTCCTGCTGTAGCCCAGGGCAACCTGCACCCCCAGCCCTACCCCAGAGCCCACACCCTCAGCCGGAGCCCTCACCCCCCCCCACCCCTGAGCTCCTCCTTCCCAACCCTCTGCTCCCTCCCATGCTCCAAACCCCTCAGTCCCACCCCCACCACATGAATTTTGTTATGTGCACCAATATGGAGGTGGTATGTGACAACAAAATCCATTCCGCACATGCATGGGAAACATTTGAGGGAACACTGCCAGAGCCATCTCCATTTTGCCTTATTCCAGTTCTCTGGACTATAGGTTTACAACTAAAATGAGTATTTTTAGCTATGGACTGTGGACCTGCCAATCTTTTGGAAGTTACCAGAGAGACTTTTGCAAGCCTGCAGTCTATTCCATCACTGCTATGATCCTGATCAATGAACACTGAAAATCACTTGTATGTATAGGATTCTTTAGCCATTCAATAACTCTTCTTAATAAAAATTTTTAGCTAGCCAATCCTTAGTAAACTGGCAGTTTGATATCTGGGTAAGATCTGAGATAACCCAGGTCAATATGCAAGTGTCTGATCCTTTGGAATTAGTAGAACCTCACATATAATGAATTGGGTTTTTCAGTAACCTCTCACTATACTAGACTGGTTTGTCTGGATGGAAACCAATGACTGGAATGCCTAAGAGGGACTGTGTTTGGCATCTTGGTAGCCAGTGTGGTGCTACAGAAGCTCTTTTGATACTGATTTGGGGAAATGTCTGCCCTGTCTCCTGCAGTCTGCCTCGAGTGTGGCATTCTCAGTGTGGTCCATCCCAGACACATGGATATTGTGACATCTAAGGATTTCTAGAAGCCTCATTATCTGGGTTCTGCTCGTCTCTGCTGTGGACTTGCAGTGCAAACTTGAAGTCATTTGAGCCTTTTGGCTCACTCTTCCCATTTAACAGAAGGGTGGAATAGCTACTTCTGACAGTGGAGTTGGAAGAACCTATTATTTGCAAGTCAATTTGTAATTAAAGGCATTTCAATTGCAAGCTATCATGTAGAAATGCTAGTACCCGGCTTCTAGTTCTGGAGGAGATCCAAGTTCCTGTCATATGAGCAATTTCAGTACAGTAACTTACTTTACTCTTTGCCTCCATCTTGTTCCTGAGTTTCATTAACTCCATGCATAGACTGCTCATTTTTTTCTGTGTACCTTCTTCAGAAAACTTGGAGAGATAAAACACTTTCTGGTTAACACAGAATTAGCCCTACACAGAAGAACAGCTCACATATTCATTTAATAAGGGCCTTCCCCGACCCTTATTAATTTCCTCCCTCCCACCACTTAATCCTGCCTCCAAAAGAAGATATCTGCATTTCTTACCAGACTTAGGGGGAAAAAGAACTTGTAAACTGACTTTGCTTAAACTGCAAAGTGCGCAAGCCAAGGCAAATGTACATTAAAAAGGCATATTTGTGGCTTTATATTCTTAAATTATAAAGTTCTACAGTATCTACCATTGAAGTGTTGCAATGTAGCTTGGGAGAAGTTTTACTTTATTTAACTGAATCAGTTTTATGTATTTAAACACAGTATAATAGGTCCCATTGCTGGTGAGGGCAGGAACCTGAAGGGATGAAGCTAGAGCTCTAGAAACAAAAATGTTCCTAAACAAGCCACTAATCATTTCCACTGGAAGTTTACCATTTGCCTATGTGTAAATGCTAGTCGCACTTTAGGATTAACAGCAGATTTCAACTTGCCGCATGTCAAGTCTAACAAGTTTGATCAAAAGAACTCAGCCACACAAGTACACACTTGATATGAGACTTTATTGTGAGGGTAGGATAGGCCTCGATTGCTTAGGTCAAGATAATCAAAGCTAGTAGGTAAAATCCTGGCCCCACTGAAGTCAGTGGCAAAGTTTCCATAGACTTCAATGGAGACAGAATTTCACCCATTATCTTTAATCTTCTTCCACCTATGAGCATTTTGTCAGTGTCCTCCAAAGCAAAGCTTTCCTTGCACAGCATCTTGGTTGATGGTAAACTTCCTGCTAAACTTTTTCTCTTATGCACTGTCTTGGTACAGCCCACACAAGCACAAGACGAGAGGATGTTTTGCAGATGGTAACACCAAGCATCCCCGTCTACCCAGTAGTATTACTTCAACTTTGTTATAACATACTTTGATCCAAATTACAGTGAGAAAGTGTGAAAGACAACAGTACAATTAAAGTTTAAGTTGCCATATAATTTACAAGTATAGCCTAGTACTCTATTCACACAAGCCTGAGCATTAGCCCTACAGGTCAACTGGTCTACCTACCAACCCCAATCTAAGGGATCAGGTCCAGTCTTTTTTCTTAACTGTAGAAGACTAAAAATATTAACTTTGTTGCTTGTGAACAAGCTTGAGGATATCACCTCCACAGAAAGTGACAAAAACCATAGCAAGTCTCTGCTAACTTGATTAAATGGATCCAGGTTCAGACAAATACCTTTGATTTTAGAAATTCATTAGTTCTTGTTAATTCAAGAAGCTGTTTTTCCAGGGAAGCAACATTTGCTGAGAGAGAGGTTTTCTCCCTGACTGCTGCAGTTAGTTTTGCTTCAGACTTCATGAAATCCTCCTCTAGAGCCTGGAGTCTTTTATCCTGCTCGCCACGTTCTCTCACTAATGCCCGAATCTAGAGGAAACAAGTTGTTTGAATATTTATTACACTTCTCTAATTTCTAAAAATAAAACAAAACACAAGTTTAGTTTGAGTGATGCCCATTGTTCTCCTGTGAAGACAGATTATCCTTCGTTATAACAACTTTCAGCTGTTAGAAAAAGGGAAAGGACATTGAGTGTTACTACAGAAAATCTTTACCCACAATTAAGCTTAGTGGCTTTTGTATCCTTAGCATTTCATCTGGCTACTTTGCCCTACTCAGTTTATTTCAACTGGGGTGCAAATCAGAATAATTTCATGGTTTCTCTAATTTGCCATGTGGGCAAAACTGGCCCTCTGGATTGAGGGGTGGAAAGACACTTATGTCAACACCACACCCTTAACATCAGAGATTTTTACATGAAGCCAAAATATAGTTTTAGTGGCGAAAGGGAGACGTTTAACATCCCCAAACTTGAAATTTGTATCTTAATTCCAAAGCTACAGCTTCAGCAGGTGATTACATAGAATACCCCACCATTTGACAAGAAAAATCAGTTTCTCTCATATTCATTCTCTCATTCATATTCAAGCCAATAGTGGTCACATTATTTAAAAAAGCCAGAAAGAAATCTGTTCATACCTCTTTCTCAAGCATCTTTTGTTTTTTCAGCTCTTTCATGATGGTTGTATCCTTTAGATAGGAGAAAAAGTATGTAAGGGTTACATATTTTCATACCCGAGAGCACAAAAATTAAGTACTAACAGGTATTATTCCATTGCAGGGTTTTTTGAAAAATTACTGACCAAATAAACTGTCACTATGAGACCCATGATATTGGGCTATTTGAACTAGTATGTTAATCATAAGGAATTTTATATTGATTTACATAATATAATACTGAAAACCCAACACTGAAGTAGCAAGACTTCCTACCACTTCACAAGGACTTAAAAAACAAAAAAAAAAAAAAAACAAAAAAAACCACACACACACACACACACACAAAAAACCACACACACTACCCACAACCCAGCACCAAATCCCCTCTTCCCTCAAAACTACAAAATATTTAATTGACTTTCACACACTAAGTGGTTCTACCCCTTCTCTTCACAGGACTTCATTGAAGGGGAGGGGTCGCTCCCTACCCAAGCATCCTTAGCATTTGTGGCCCTCACCCTCTTACATCCCCATATTGGGGCTTTCTGCTTTTCACTTTATTCTATGGGGAAGGCAGCAGAGACTCAATAGTCAGTCACTCTCTCTCCTCCTGCCACAGGCAGAGTTTCTATTGCCCCTGAGCAAGTGGATTATTCCAGGTCTGACTAAGCTATATTCCAAGAAAAGAAAAAGGACTTTTTTAGTCCCTACAGGATGGGCATAAGAATGGGCCTTAAAATAAACCCAATTATCCTATCAAATGGTTCAAAATTTGGAGAACGCATTGTTTTAATCACCCAAATTCAGAGTAGTCTAAATTATAGGTTTGCCAAGAATTAACAGTATGGACATAGCTATACCAGAGACAAGAAGAGTCTTACTGTTGATCCCAGAGATTTAAGTCTTCTTACAGTTTTGGGCAAGCAGTCATTCGTTTCACTATTCAAATTCTGTTGACTTCCCATTTCCCCTGTGGAGACAACAAAGTTTCACCATACTAATGGGTCAAGGTTGAGTGACTGTTTTTGTGGAAAGACTACATTTAATAGAGTCTTTGATCTTTGTTAGAATGCCCACCTCAAATCTGAAGGTTTGATAAAAATATAACTATCTTCTATATCTGGCACTGTACAAGAGTTAGATGGACACCATCAATTTGTCTATTCAGTTTCCATTAAAACCGCCACCTGTCCTGAGACATACACTCAGGAAATGAAATATTATTGCCACTTTACAGTAGCTCCTCAATTGCAGTGTGAAGGAGAAACGGACTAGGTAGGTAGGTGGACGGAATGCATGAAGTGGAAAAAAAGAAGTCCCTAATGTTTCAATAAAAATAATGCAGCATTACTGGAGGAGGGAAATTCAGATAAGCATACTTTTCAAATTGTTGTCTGTCTTAAAATAGAAGCAGGTGGTCAATGAACCAACGTGAAGCAAAAGCAAAGCACAGACCATAATCTCAAGCACTGAGAAAGCAAGCCGAAGCTGCAGCGTATCAGCACCAAGGCCATGTTTATAGTACAGCAGCAAAAGGGCTACAGCTGTGCTGATGGAAGAAGTTTTCTGTGTATGTAGTTAATCCACCTCTTCGAGAGGTGGAAGCTAGGTCAACAGAAGAATTATTTTGCATCTACACAAGGTTAGGTTGACCTTACTATGCTGCTTAGGATGTAACATTTTTTCAGCAGCCCTGAACAATGTAGATAGGTTGATCTAATTTTTAAGTATTAGACCAAGTGATAGTTTCAGCATTGCAAGCCCTTTGAAGCTTTGCAATTTGCAAGTTTGTCAAGCTGTAGAACTACTTACCTTTCTGCTTTCTAAACTGTCGGGATTTCTGCTTTCTAAAGCGTTGGGATTTGTCAAAGGACACAGGTCCCTTCAATGCCTCTGAAGATTTGACTTCATAGGACCCTGGGGATGGGGCAGAAGCTAGAAATGAGGGAATGAGATGTTCAGCACATGAGAGAACACTAGTTATGAGAATCTGAGAGGAGTTATATTTATGGATTGATTGCCACCAAGCAGTTCAGACCTATACTGCATCTCCCAGTTTTTAATCTTCACAAGAGATATCCAAATAAAAACGCGCAGAAGACAGACGGACATCTGCAGAATGTTTGGACAAGCGATCATACCAGCAGTAAAGTTATGCCCATAGCAGAGCATTCTTACCTGTTTGTGTACGGATCACCACCATAAACTAGATTTGTGGTCTGTCCTTCATACCACGGAAAGACTTAAAATTAGTGCATTAAACTCTATTCAAGTAGTTATTGGAAACACATGAGCAATTAGAAGACAATCAGCCCTATTTCAGCACTTTTGTTGGCACTTTGAATGGCACAAACTTTTAAAAGTTAATTCAACTTTAAGAGGGAGGCGCATTTGAACTCTGCCATTTTTCCAAGTGCGTAATTTTAAAAAACTGCTTGCAAAAGTGTCTTTGAAGGGAAACAGGAAAGACAGGAGAACACACTGGCACGGATTCATCATTGCTCTTACACTTACAGCTGGCAATATCCTGCCCTCGGTGGTCTCAGAGTATGGCGAGCTACTTTAAGCGAGTCTGTCAACTTGTTTCAGTTTCCAAGGCTGATTTACTGACACAGAGATCAGGGATTGAATGGATATGAATTGCCACCCTCTGACCTCTCCAAATATACGTTGGTGGGACTGTATACAGATGCAGTCACTAATATCTATTCTGAAAGGCAGTTCAGAGAGTGAATTTCTTGAAGCTCTGTATTAAACTGTCACCGGTTAGGATTTTGTGGATATAATCTTTGCTTTCTTATATCTTGTATTAAAGCTTTAAAAAAAAAAAAAAAAAAAAAAAACCACACAAAAACAAACAAAAAGCCACACTGACATCTAACTAGGTGCCCCTTTATTAGTGAGGGGGTGGTCTGTATCTGTAGTTCCATTTCAAGAAGAAATGAGATTCCACGCTAAGAGGAGGATTGGACAGTTATAGTGACCTTTGGTTGAATAGAAAAATTTTAGTCAGTACTATTCAGTGCTAATGACACATTACTGCTTCAGGACATAGAGTACTAAAAAGCCAAAAAGTAGAGACGGAAGGACTGCTGTCCTTGGATGGGCATGATCTACAAAACAAGTTCTTAAATTATTTCCATAGTTTGGACCACCTCCTCGTCCACGTTATAACACTTGTGGCAACTGTAACAGCTGCCTACAGGAGATGGAAGGGCATTTTAGCAGCTTAAAAAACAAAAACAAAAAAAACAAAGCCACCACCATGTGACTTGCCAGCTGATTCAAGGAACAGTTTGGGAACCACATGTATACATGAAGCACACAGAGTATCTGGACATTGAAAAGGATGCAATTGAATTGGTGGAAAGATCAGAATAAAGTTTTCACAAGACGCTAATGCCACTGTAGAACTCTACGAATCCTACCCACAACGCTAGATGTATCAGCCAGTTAGAGGAATACTCAGGTTATGTCCTAAAATTTAGGATTTAGGAGTCTGTTTCATAGAGATTAAGGCCAGAAGGGACTATAGATCATCTGTCTAACCTCTTGTTTATCTCAAGACATAACACTTCAGATACTCCTATACCAAGTCTAATGACTTTAGTTAGACCAAAGCAATTTAGTCCTCAGGAGACACCACAGTTGTGTGCCACATGAAGAGAACAAGAGACAGAGATACACTAATGCCTGGAAATTGATTAGGAGAGACATGCTCAGATGATCCTAGCTGCCAATCCATGCCCCAAAGTGCAGAGGAAGACATCCAGGCCAAAACGTTCCTACCTACCTGACTTGGGAGAAGATTCTTTCTTGACTGATCTCCTGATCAGTTAGACCCTGAGCATATGAGCAAGGTATACCAGCCAGGCATCTAAGAAATAATTATTTGTACTGTCTCAGAGTACCAGTTTATTCTGGCCACAGATGGCGACAGGACACCAGACAAATAGATGATGCCTCAGAAGAAGGCAAAAAAAACCCTGTTGCCAGTTATATAGTAGGGAAAAATTCTCTCCTGATCCCTGCAGGAAACCGGCTGAAGCATGAGAGTTGATTAGTAGAGCTGCAAGTGTTAGGAGCCTACTGAGGCCAAGGGAAGAAATACGGTTCTCTCCATGAGGTGGATGAAAAGGGGATTCATAGATTCAGATTTCAAGGCCAAGAAGGGACCACTAAGGCCATCCAACACCTCCCCCGCTACCCCTCCCAACATACAGGCCGTAGAATTTATCCCAGAACCCAGATTAAAGCATATATTTTTAGAAATATCACAAGCAGAGCTCAATAGAAGAAGCATCATCTTTTCAGAGTTTCACAACTCACTGGAACGCCACAGACAAGGAAGATAAAGCTTTCAGTGCATCAAGTGGTAGTGACACACAATATTTACAGTGTAATACAGAAGTCCCTGTCAAGTACGCTTGTGACAGGGCTTTGGAGCTGTGCTCAAGCTCTGCTCCAGGCAGGAACCTGCAGCTGCACTGCTCCGGAGCTGCTCTGCGCTCCAGCGCCAGACTCCGCTCCAAAGCTCTGGTGACATACTCACATACTACACTGAGTACCCTGTACCAGGCATAAATAGGGCCATTTATATTCCAGTGAAGACAAAAGAGCAGCCCTAGAAAAAGTTCAACAGTTAGGCCAAGTCCCAATGCATGCAATTTCATCGCTCATAGTCCACAGAGGATGTGGGTAAGGAGGTGCACCTTAATCCATAAGCATGACCTTGCTACCTTACTGAAATAAATCTGCTGACACTATTAATGGTGACAAAATTCCAAGTCTGCCCACATATTTACACTAGCAACACCATCACAGGACCTAACCAGATCAGCCACATCATCAATTTATTCACCTGCACATCCACTAATGTAATATACGCCATCATGTGCCAGCAATGCCCCTTTGCTATGTATATTGGCCAAACCCTACATAAAAGGATAAATGGGCACAAGTCAGATATTAGGAAGGGCAATATACAAAAACCTGTAGGAGAACACTTCAACCTCCCCGGACACACAATAGCAGATGTAAAGGTAACCATCCTGCAGCAAAAAAGCTTCTTCAGGACCAGACTCCAAAAAGAAACTGCTGAACTTCAGTTCATTTGCAAATTTGACACCATCAGCTCAGGATTAAACAGACTGTGAATGGCTAGCCAACTACAAAAGCAGTTTCTCCTCCCTTGGTGTTCACAGCTCAACTGCTAGAAGAGGGCCTCATCCTCCCTGATTGAGGTAACTTCGTTATCTCTAGAATAATTCTTGCCTGCACATTTATACCTGCCCCTGGAAATTTCCACCACATGCATCTGTGGAAGTGGGCATTCACCCATGAAAGCTTATGCTCCAATACATCTGTTAGTCTATAAGGTGTCACAGGACTCTGTCGCTTTTTACAGATCCAGACTAACGCAGCTACCCCTGATACTTGACAAAAATAGCACTGTTGACTTAAGACCCCTTGAGCAGACATTTTAGTATCGCACACAGCCAGAACAAGCTTTGATCAAGGGCTGAAGGCCATGGACAGCTGCCCGCCTGGATGCTAGCACTCAGGGGTCTTAGCACCCCATTTCTTCTGACACTATACCAACGCCAGCCTTCAGGAGTTAGCAGTAAGCAGTAGGCTAGTTAATCGAGGCAGGCAAACCTGGGAGCCTATGGGTGCCTCAGGGACGAGAGAAACCTTAACTCAGCATCACTCAGCCGGCTGCTATGACCAGTGAGCACCAGCCCAGCCGAGCAGCTGCACCAGGGCCTAAGGGGAGGCTTCAGGGACACCTTCAAGCCCAGATGGCCTCCCCTGCAAGGCCACAGAGCACCCTTAACCCCCCCCACTCCCACAGCCCCTCCCCCGTAAGAAAGGCTAGCGACTGCACACGGCCAGGTCCGCCCTCAAGTTGCCCAGGGCGCGGGCCCCACGCACGCTCACCAGTGGCCTCATTAAAGCGCTTGAGGGGAGCCTTGGGGAAGGCCATAGCTGCTCAGCTCTCGGTTCCAATGACCACTCGCTTTCCCCAGAACCAGCTTTAGATTCAAACGGCCAACCGCCTTCTTAACACACCCCGACAGCCAATCACAGAACACCGCCTGCAAGCCGGTAGAGCCACCCAGCCAATCACCGCCTCTGCCTAGAGTATGCGCACCCGATCCCACGGGAAACAAGCGATGCCAGCGCATGAGCGGAAAAGAGGGGCTGCGGGGCGCGTGCGCAAAACTTGCCTAGCCCGCGACGGCGCATGCGTACCGCGCTGTTTTCCGAGCGGAGGGCAGAAGCGTGCTGTTAGCTGAACGGTGTGGGGCCTGTGAGTCCAATGTCGGGCCCCTTTGAGGAGCGGAGCGGGGTGGTGCCCTGCGCGACTCCGTGGGGATGCTGGTACCAAACTCTGGAAGAGGTCTTCATCGAGGTGCAGGTCCCGCCGGGCACCCGGGCGAAGGACATCCAGTGCAGCCTGCAGAGCAGGCACCTGGCGCTGGCCGTGCGCGGGCAGGAGGTGCTCAAGGTAGCGCTGGGACGGGGGAGGCTGGCCGAGTAGGCTGCCAGTGGGGCAGGGCCCGGCTTAGGCCGCAGAGCGGGGGGGCAGCAGTTGTTGCAGACAGTCAAGACCGGTGGGGTGCGTTTGCTCTGGCGCTGGTTCGCTGACACTTGTCCTTACTTCACTAGGGAACGTGTAACTTCTTCCTGCCCTTGCTCGCACTGCTGGGGAGCCTTGGGGGAGACGCTGCTTCTAGCGCCGTGGTATTAGATTTGGGGGCTAAGGGCCCATGTGCCGTTGACATGGCCCTTGGAGTGGTATCTCCTTGGCCTGTAGAGCGTCTGGTGATTGGGGTGTAGCTCCTGCAGGGAGCTGTGAACATTTTCGACCTGTCTCTTGTGATAGTAAAGAGTTTGGCATTTCAGATTTAAACACTGTTTGTTGTAAAGTTCAATACAGTAACTTCTCACTTAAAGTTGTAGTTATGTTCCTGAAAAATGCAACTTTAAGTGAAACAATGTTAAATTTAATCCAATTTTCCCATAAGATTTAATGTAAATGCGGAGGGGTTAGGTGCCAAAGAAATTTGGGGGGGGGGCGCTGACAAAAGGCATTATACTGTGGTGGGGAGATGCCTCTGGCTTACTGCTGGGGCTCAGGGCTGGGGGTGCAGGGTCTTGGAGGGAGTTAGGGGTGGGAGGGCGTTGGGTTGTGGGGGTGCGGGGTCTGGGAGGGAGTTAGGGTGCGGGAGGGTGTTCAGGGTGGGGGTGCGAGAGGAGGCTCAGGGCTGGAGCAGACAGAAGGTGCAGAGCACTTACCTGGGGCAATTCCTGTTTGGTGCAGGGGGTGTGCAGGTAGTTCAGCGTGGCACTGCACCCATGGCTGCGATTCTGGGAGCTGCCACACCCCCCGGCAGGCAGGGCCACCTGGAACGCAGGGGCTTTAGGGGCTGCAGGGCCCTGTCCTGCAGCTCCAAAGCCGCTTTTGGAATGCGAGCACGGGCCGGAGGACTTGGGAGGAGCAGGGGCAGCCAGCGGCCAGAAAGGAGCCACGCTTTCCCCTTCAAAGCCGGCCGGGGAGAAGCAGCGCTTTGAAGGGAAAACGGCGCTTCTCTCCAGCCACTGGCTGCGCAGCTGCCCCGCTCCTCCTGAGTCCTCCTGCCCGTGCTCGCAGGGCCGCATTCCAAAAGGGGCTTTAGAGTTGCAGGCCAGGTCCCCTTAGCCCAGGGCCCTGCAGCCCATAAAGCCCCTGCGTTCCAGGTGGCCCTGCTTGTCGGGGGACGGGGGGGAAGCTTCCCCCCTCCCTCCCAGAAAGTCCTAAGTGCTGTCAAACAGTTGTTTGGCAGCAGCGGAAGTGCTGGGAGGGAGGAACGGAGGGGGAGGAGGCGGAGAAGAGCAACTTGTGCAATGCTCCCTTGTAAAGTCTGCCAAATGACGTTATAAGGGAGCATTGCACAACTTTAAACGAGTATCTTCCCTAATGGAGCAGTGATGTAACTTCGAAGCAACGTGAAGCTGGAGGAGGTTAAGTGAGGAGTTACTGTACAAACCTGCCAGAGTCCACAAACAAGGTAGATGGGAGTAGGCTGTTTAACATTGAGAATACTAGACTGATAAGGTGGGTGAGGCAATATAGAGAGACAAGCTTTTGACTGTACACAGCTCTTCTGGTCTATACCTGTGTAAGCTCGCAAGTTTGTCTTTTCACTAGCAGAAGTTGGTCCCTTAAAAGATATTATGTCACCCTCCTTGTTTCTCTATATTCTGGGACTGACACGGCCACAGCAACACTAACAAAATTCAGAATATTGCCTCATTTCTCAGTCTGTGAGGTTGATTATTTTCCATTTAAGAGAGAAATAATAAGAAACTTTATGCCCAAGGTCTTGATTTTTTTTCGTTTTTACAAAACCTGCTAGTGCAACAGGTTTTTTACAAAACCTGCTAGCATGTTTCTTGTTTGGTTTTGCTGCCTTTTTTGGGAGGGGGGGGGGGAACTGTTAAAACAATTTTGAGGGAATTATAATACTTCCTTGCAGTGCTTGAAATGCAAACTGTAGTATTCTACTAGTAAGTGAGAACCTAAGTGAAACTGAGTCTCTAAGGTACCACAAGTACTCCTTGTTCTTTTTGAGTAGAAATAGAAGCACAGGGGTCCACTTTCCCCTTCAGTACAAGGTGCTGTACAAATAAATAATAAAAATAATGTATTGGTAACATAGGTAATGACTTTTAAAAATGTATTTGTCTTGGTACTGTCCCTTTAATATTTTTAAGTTACTGTGTCTAATTACAAACAGGATATTACAAAGTTTGTCTTTAATGTATTGCATTAGCAAACAGTAAAACACATTTAATGATGATGCATTGTAGAGTATCCATAGGAATGAAAGAGTCAGTTTTCTAATTAAAAAAAATATTAGAAATTAGAGAGTTTTCAAAGTTGTTGCAGTGCAAATTCTATGGTATATGTCTAAACGTTTTTGTTTCAATAGTTAAAAGCAAGATGCGCACTGTAGGATTTATCTTAGTACTTCAAAACTTTCTGACTTTCTTTCCTTTCTCATTGGAAAGCCCATTTGCTTTCCCATTGGTGCTGGTAATTAGCAATTCTTTGCATCATTATAATTTATTTATATTGTGCCATAGGTGTGCATGGCACTTTACAGACATACTGGAACCTTGATGGCAAGTCACATTAAAATGGGAACCCCCCTATCCCCCCACTGAGAAAGACAGTCCCTTTCATTGAATGGAGATACTGAAACAGTGACAGGTATTTTTATTGTATTAAGCAATTATTTTTAATAATTATTTTTACTTACTTTCTTAGGTATAATAATCATTGGAGCTTTTCAGTGCCAGGTTGCCCATAGTTACTTTTTAAACCATAGGAAGTTTTCAAACTTCTGTATAAACTGGGAGTAATGTTTTGAGATTCAATATCAATCAGATTTTGAGAAACTTCCATTTTACATAACTTTGTAAATGTCTTTTTCAGGGTAAACTCTTTGACTGCACAATAGCTGATGAAGGGACATGGACATTAGGTAACTATCTGCTTCTTTTAAATGAAATTTTGAAAGACAGTTAAATGTCTGTGTGTGTTCAAATCTCTCTCCACATTACATTTAATTTATTTTTAAGAACCAAAGTGTACTATAATTGTGTCATGATCTGTTTTCTTCAAACATACAGTTCTTGGATCACAATACAAAAACAGCCTAATGATGTCTTTTTTTTTTTTTTAGTGAGAATTATAGAAATTAGAGATGAAAGGAAAATACTGTATTAAGTCACCTAGTCCATTTCCTGCCAATGCAGGATTGTTCCCATTAGTATACTTTAGAGTGCAGGTTCCATTCGTCTAGTTGTAAAAGTCGTGAGCAAACAGGCCTCACTAAAAGACTGTCGTCCAGATTTTTTCCCCCTTGACATTCAGCCTAAATTTTCCTTTTCTTAATTTCATCCCATTACTTTGTTATATCTCAGTATGCTGTCCAAAGTAATTCCTTGCCCTCATTAGTATTGACCATTTTGAAAGTTGTTACCGTGACCTCAGCTTCACTGTTTTCCCTTAGCCAAGATGCACTTACAGTAACTCCTCACTTAAAATTCTAGTTATGTTCCTGAAAAATGTGACTTTAAGCAAATCCAATTTCCCCATAAGAATTAATGTAAATAGGTTAGGTTAGGTTCCAGGGAAATTTTTTTTGCTAGACAAAAGACATTATATACACATACAGTATAAATTTTAAGCTATTTTTAACAAGCAATTTAATACTATACTTAGCAATGATGATTGTGATGCTTGGTTGAGATGGTCGAGTAAGAGGGTGGATCATCTAGCTGCTGTTCTTGCTGAACTTTCCCAACTCGAAAACGCACATTTAGAGATTGTTGTTTTGTTTTCCTTTTTTATTTTTTTTCTTGGTAAATTTCTTTATAGCAAGTCATTACTAATCACTTCAGAGCTGCATTCCTTGTCACGATCGTCATCACTAAGAATTTGCAAGCCAGCTTCAATCATTTGGAAAGCTTCAGAAAGATGTTTGGCAGTCAAATTTTGATGGATTGGTTCTTTTTACTTCTTGGCCCTCTTCTTCCATTGCTCTCATCACCTCTAGTTGCATTAGATCTTCGTTGTTTAGCTCTTCTCTGTGTGAGCAGAAGTTGTATAACGTCGGCGTTTTCCACCTCATCAAAACCTGCTTTCTTGGCCAAGCCAAGGATAGCGGGGACAACATCTTTAAATCCTTTTAAGTCATTGAAACATTCGGGCTACAACTTCCCCCACACACTATTCATGCATGCCTGAGTAACTTAGGCCCAGGACTCACCGATGTTTTTGAAGCACTTGAGGATGTTGTAGTCATGCCAATATTCCCGAATCGTAGGTTTGCCTTCCCCGTCGATGCCTCTGATGAACTGGTTGAAAGTACGGCCTGAGTAATACGCCTTAAATGCAGTGATGGCTCCTTGGTCCATGAGTTTGGATGCGTGATGTGGTGTTAGGTGGCAGAAAGACAACTTCGACCTATGCGAAAACGTCATACAGGTTGATTGGATGAGCCTGTGCATTATCAATAAGTAATAAAAAACTTGAAATCAAGATTTTCCTTGGCACATTATTCCTTCCATGCAGGGACAGCATAGACAATCAGCCATTCTGAAAAAATAGCTCCAGTTATCCATGCCTTCTTATTGGATTTCCAAATGACCGGAAGGTGTTCCTTCGAAAATCCCTTGAGAGCTCGTTGTGTTTCGGATTGGTATACTGTCAGCGGTTTCATGTTCGTATCTCTGGCAGCATTACCACCTAAAAGCAAGGTTATGTGGTCTTTAGCTGCTTTAAATCCGGGCACTGTCTTCTCCTCTCGGGAAATGTAAGTCAGCTTAGGCATTCGCTTCCAGTAGAGGCCCGTTTCATCGACATTGAAGACTTGCTTAGGGGAATAGCCGCCTTCTTCAATTATTTTCTTGAGATAGTCCGGGAATTTTTTAGCTGCTGCAATATTGGCACTAGCTGCCTCACCAGACATTGTGATGTTATGCAGGTGGAAACGCCTCTTGAACCAATCAAACCATCCTCGACTTGCCATGAACATCTCTTTCTGTGATCCTTCGCCTTGGTCTCTCTTCAAATTGACATACAAACTTTTTTGCCTTAGCTTGTATTAGTAGCAAACTTAGTTTTGGTCCTCTATCCACATTGAGAGAAGACACTCCGTGATTTTCCGGCAAACTACTTCTTGATCGACTTAATTGTAGTAGCACTAAGTGGTGTTACACACCGAGCACTAGCCTTGATCTTGTCGGCATTACTCCGTATTATTCTCACAGTGGTCGGAGTACGACCTAGAGCGATGCCAATGTCTACCGCATGCTCGCCTGCATCAAAATGCCTTAGTGTCTAATTTAGTACCCAGACTAATTGTTTTCCTGGTTTGCTTACTGCTAGTGGTATTGCTAGGCACTCCACTATCACTTGCTGAATGTTTTTGACTCATGATGCTGGGTGATACTCCTCTGGATGGTGCATGCATGTGCTACTCTTTGTTCCCTTCAGCCTGGAGTGGTTGGGATCATGCAGCATCAATCAGCTATTGAAAGGGAAAGAATTTGGAAAACCCATGTCATTCTCCATGGTAATCTGCTCCCCTACTGGAAGCCCTGTGGGTTTAGGCTAGGACTAGTTATGGAGTCAGTTTCATTGCAGGTTCTTATTTTCACAGGAGCCCTGCTGGAGGAACCAAAGGCCTATCTTCCAGGGTGCTCTGGAAAAACTGGCCCTGCTGTACCTCCTATAGTAACCATGTACTCAGCACCAGGGCAGCATTGCAGCCAATGTAGCTGTGACTGTTGTAAGAGGAGGAAAATAACCTCTGCTGCAGGGCTGTGCCCCTCCCTGCTGTGTGCATGCAGGGGCAGAGAGATGCAGCTGGCATTGAAATGAATGGCAAATCTCCCATGGATTTCACAGATTTTTATGGGAGTAGGGCCAGGCTCTGTGCATCCCTACGCAGCTTTTCCCCCTTGCTAGAGTGAAGCAGGCGCTGGAACGCTATTAGCTTGCTTTGGGTCAGCTGTCACCCTGTGTTCTTACCCCCTTCCTGCAAAAGTGTGTGTGTGTGGGGGAGGGGGGGAGCGAATGGAATGTTGTGTATTCAGGCGCAACACAGCAAGGAAGAGTTTGCAGGTGGCTGGTGGCCTTGGGCGGAGCTTCCGCAAGCAGTTGGTGTAGCGCCCTATTCCCAAGCAGGGAGGAGGGCGATGGTTGGGCTGTAAAACGATGATGAATCACTGGGGGGTAGTGTGCACGTAGAGTGTGTTTACAAACATACAGTAATAGGGAGGGGCCCCTGCCTTACCCACACAGGCACAGCCCGCTGTAGACAATGAGGTGGGCAAGGAGGCTGAAGGTGCCACTTTAGGCTAGGAAGCGCCTTGAGTAGCAGCAGCGGCAGCTTCCCCCTTTGCAACTCAGGTACAAGCACAGGTGCCAACTTTGCCCAGGGGTGCTCTGCCCCAGGCCTGCCCTCACTCCACCCCTTCCCCCAAGGCCACACCCCGCCTGTCTGCTCCCACTCCACCCCTTCCCCCGAGCACGCTGTGTCCTCACTCCTTCCCATCCCCCCCCCCACTCCTGCAAAACAGCTGATTGCAGGGGGCAGGAGGTGCGGGGAGGCAGAGAGAGGGAGGTGCTGATCCACGGGTGGGAGGCACTGGTGAGGTGGTGGGAAGCTGATGGTGGGGGCTGCCGACCCACCATGGTTCCGAGCCCCCATGAGGACCGGCTGCTCTTCCAGAGAATCCTGCAAGCAGTAGACAAAGTGGCCAAATGTCATAAGGGAACATTGCTCAACTTTAAACGAGCATGTTCTCTAATAGAACAGCGACGTAACGACGTTAACCTGAGGAGGACGTTAAGTGAGGAGTTACTGTATTAATATAATTAATCTTTCTTCATCAGTCAGTCCCTCTAGAAAGGTTCCACTTAGTTTGGAGGGAGGAAATATGTATATTGTATATACAATGTTTTAAACATATGAATAAAGGGATCTTTTCCTTAGTTTTCAAGTTTTCTTGTTGCACATTGGTCTGGACTTCTGAGTTTGTCTTCATTTTCAGTGAATGAAATATCTTTTTTGCATAGCCTTTAAGAATGAAGTTTCACCAGAAAATTCACTGAAATATTAATGTTTTATTTGGCTGAAAAAGAGTATAGCACTTAAGAAGTTCAATGGTTATTTCTATTTTTCTTATGAAGAAGACAGAAAATTGATACGTATTGTTCTAATGAAGACAAATAGAGATGCTGGAAATTGTTGGACCTCTCTGTTAGAAAATGAGTATGCTGCTGATCCTTGGGTACAGGACCAGATGCAGAGGAAACTTACACTGGAGAGATTCCAAAGAGAGGCAAGTCAGAGGACACTAATTACCGTTTGTTTCTTATTTATACATATTATGCACAGGTTATGGCCATGAAACTGAGAAAAATTCTTTTACATTCATCAGAGATACAGAAAGTTAACCCATTTTTACTATTTTATTTTAACCCATTCTGGTTGATTTGTCACTCAGTGGGTTGAATCTTCATGAGGATACCAAACTTTGCCTATAGGATGCCATTCTGTAATATGAGAGAACCTAAAACTTTTTAAAATTGAAAAAAGGCATTAGTTTTGGAAAGTAATGCATAGTTCATTTAGAATCTTGGCATTTGACTTCACTGAAAGTTGCAAGTACCCAAAAGCAGGAGAATTGAGCCTTGAAAGAGGACCTGTATATGGCAGTCTCTCTGAATGATTACAGATCTGTATTTAAAGTTTATTTTTCAAAATCATGTCTCCTTGAGTACATTTATACAGAACACACAGTCAAGACTTAGTTTTGAAGACAAAGGAGAGTAAACTCACTGAGCAAATAATTTCTCCCTCTATTTTGAGTAGATTTCATGCTAAACTTGTTTCCCAGTGCTGTGACTACTACTTAAAGCACTTCACCGTCTTTGTGTACTAGCATTAGTAATTCAGCAGAGCTGTGGCAATAGAGTTTAAC
Source organism: Trachemys scripta elegans (assembly GCF_013100865.1). NCBI lineage: Eukaryota > Metazoa > Chordata > Testudines > Emydidae > Trachemys > Trachemys scripta. The sequence continues at coordinate 25,011,904 of NC_048305.1, read as the reverse complement.
AGTTAGCAAGTGCTGAATCAGCACAATTTTTTATTTAACAAAAAACAGCAGCATTTTTATAAAAACTAGCTATCCAATACTGCAGGAACTTCCCCTTTCAGATAACAATTTAAAGGGACAGTGTAAAAGTCAACAGCTGTAATATTTAACCCCGCTTCCTAATAACATTTTAAAGATTTTCTTGATATGGAAATCTAGCTGCCTCCTAAACTTGTGATGGCAACAGCCTGCAAACTCACTTCTGTAGCTGGGCAAGCCACCAACCAGAATCCCAATCTCCCTTTGTGTGTAATTGCTGATGCATGTGTGCAAAAATTTTTCTCTCCCTGGAGAATTTCAACTGTGCCAATTCCCAGGAACATAACAAGCAGAAGGTGTTTGCTTTTATCAGTTTGGGAAAGCATAAACTTTGATTTATACAGTGATATATTGAATATTAACCTTTATATGAATCTTTTTTATCTCTGTACAGAATCCTGGCTTTGACTTCAGTGGAGCAGAAATTTCTGGGAACTACAGCAAAGGGGGACCAGACTTTTCCAAACTTGAAAAATAAATTTTCAGCTGTGTTCCAAAGAACCAGAGAGAAATTCTATGTTAAACTGAAGAAGTGGAATATGTCATTGCTAAAAAGACTTCACCTGTCTACAGAATGAATATCAAATACTGTCTCTGTGGATAGTTTACAGAGGATTCCTTTCAGTAGGATGAAGACAAACAGCAGTTAGAGGCTCATTTTTAAGTGTGCTAATTTTGATATTAATGGAAAATATGCACACATGATAAATGTACTTTAAAGGTGTCATGACTGTTTAAGCAGTATGGATTTGTGGAAATATTCCACAATGAAGTGAAATAGAGGCACAGTTATAGAATGCTACATAAATGTCAGCATTCATCCTCTTGTGGAGAATTAATCCTACAGGCAAGCCACCTACCATTATCCTTAACTTTGAAAGACCTATATTTTCTAAATTTTAAAAATGTACTTTTGTAGCTCTCACTTGGTTAGCAGCCCTCTGATGTGTGTTAGTACATTCAATTTTAAAACGCAGTGGCAGAAACAAGAATATTACTCTCAGGTGCAGAAAATAAGGTTTGACATTTTAGTGTTGTGCCAAATGTTGCTGAGGGACAAACAGCGTGGTAGCAGAATGTCAAAAGGTTTAGGTTGAAGCCTGAGTTCTAGTACTTGTAGGTCTACTTAAAGTATAGTAATTTAATATTCTTTGTGGGAGAAGAGGTTTTGGTTTCTGAAAGGGTGGAATACTTTGCCTGTAGGATGCAATTCTGTGTACTTAGAAGTTAAAACTCTTTTTAGAATTTAAAAAACTGTTCCCATGTGAGAGCTACCATAATGTACCTCTTCCTAACACACTGAACAAAATGTAGACTTACATTCATTGTGCAAGAAAATAAATGTGCAGTTATGCATTTCTATTGTCCCTACTTAGTGTAGTTCGAATTTAAGAAAAATATAAATTTTAATTACAGGTTTTGGCTGGTGCTTGACTACTTAGTATTGTGTTTTATATGAAAGTTACATATTCTAAGACTTGCCTCTTTTAATTCTTAATGTAGCCAGCAGAGACTGAGTATATGTCCAACATATACAATTACAAAAGCCAAATCATCTCCCAATCTAAAAGAGTAAGAAGCCTGCATAATGCTTTGCACTGTTATGCATGTTTACAGATAGACCAGTTCCAGCTGTGAATTCCAGAATAGAGGTTTCTTCATTGACAATGATCTGCCAGTAGCCACCAATCCACTAAAATCTAAGGTTTAATTAAGACTGTCAGCTGATCACTCACTTCTTCCTTTCTACCTCCATAGCTGTTGTAGGGTGCAAGAACCTAATCCATGTGTAAAATACTGACAATACCTTCCATTACACCTAGGAGCAAATATAGTAAAGCTACATTCTTGTAACACTCCCTGAAACCATATCAAACCTCCCAGTATGTAGGTCAGCTGCTACCTGATCCACTAGGCTAGTATTCATTTTCTGTAGAATCTTTTTCATTTTATAGAACAGGTTCAGACTTCTGAGCCATTATTACAGAGAAGAGGGTAGATATCTCACATTCCCACTAATTTCACTAGTGCATTAATCCAAAGGCTGAGACTCTAAAAATGTACAGATAACTAGTTTTTATTTCTGACAAATAGCATGAGGATGAAAATTGAGTATGGCTGTATGGACAAACCCAAGGCAAGGAAAGAGAGGATTGGAAAGGAGGCAAACTGAAGGGCAAAAAGTATCTGGGCTGTGAGGTGAACGTTTTGTGCTAGCAAGTGATGATAGTGAATTCCACAATGGAACTGTACAAACAAGTTAACCAAAAGTTTAGTTAATATGTAAAGAGTTTATGCAAACTACCTATTTATAGCAGTAGTATTAAGTAGGATTCCTGGGTACTATGATAATTTTATAGCCTAGACCATCATTAAAAATGGAATTCTGTATTCTCCACAGCCTGAGTTTGACAACTTATACCCTTACAGCAAACATTCCTATGCAGTCCAGGCTCTGGATTTGGTGCCCTGTGATGGTTTGGGAGAGTTCTGCAAAGACAGGCCAAGATGAGCATCTTACTGCAATATAAATGGGAGATGGCAAAACTTTCAGCAAACCTACATCTAAGCCGCAACTGTTTAGAACTGTACCAAACACAGAGGAGGAAAAAGCCAGTTAGCTATGATTATGTATCTTGAAGTTAGGGAACAAGACTTTTTTTAAGTAGTGGAAGGAGGCCCTGTTACCATCTGCTTCCAGTTATTGCCTAAAAGTGGTTTCTACTGTAGTCAGATCCATACAAGTCTAGGGTTCATAAGGAGGAGATGGTGTGGTGCATGTAGGATATGATTTCACTTGAGTTCAAATCCCTTTCACTTTTTCCAGATGCCTCAGACATAAAGCCAAGAGGTAATGTGAGCTTTCTGGATAGGAGCATAGTTATCTAACAGCTTCATTTAGGTTTTCATGTTGTACAGTTCTAGCCAAGAAATCACCCCTGCAGCTGAGGGAGAAGTAACTGCTTAGTCAACTCTTCAAAATCAATTGTAAAAACATTAGCAAAGGTATGTAATGGACACTTAAGAGTCCTTTCTCAAGAACTGCTTATGTAAGAAGGCCACTATAATACTTTGTTTAGGGCTACAATAAAGCCCTCCTACACTAATTTTATTTGCTATAGAAACTGGTGCCAATACCAAGCCTCCTGTTCAAAATTGGAGTATCCACATAGAAGGTATCTAAGGTCTCCCAAAAAAAAAAAAAAAAAAAAAAAAAAAAAAGGGTGTAGGCTACATGTAGCCTACTAGTAAATAGTGGTGGTGCAACTACTGTGGACTTTACTATACTCTATATTTCAGGTAGAGCAATCCTTTAGAAAAAGTCAGGATAGTCTATTTCAGATATTTGTCTCCTGCTTTGACATTTAAAGTCAAACTAGAGAGGAAGTGAAAACCAACCCTACTCATCTATACATCAAATAAATCTTGCTAGGTTTGTTTAGTCTTAGATGTCACATATAAAAAATAATCTTTTTCCTTAGACAATAAGTTGACCACTGTTTTAAGATAGATGACAATGAGATCTCTATAATAACTCTTAGCACTTACAGTTTAAGTATACTTTCACGAGAGCATTTATTTGGGAAGTTTATTACTGTTCACAGACTAGTAAAGAAACAGTTTTGTAATAGGTAGTGGGAAAAGTGTCAAAAGGACAATTACTGATACCTGCATTTCAATAAGTTTTATTGAAAGGTACATTCTTTAATGAAATTGAGACAATGTTACTTCTGCTAAGAAGGGAACAGTGCATCTTCAGCAGTTGCATTCAACTTGCATAGCATGTACTATCCTTTGCTTCCCTTGCCCCTTTCACCAGTCAGCAGTTAGTAGTAACTACATACAGCATACCTATCTGCACATTCAAGGCTAGCATCAACATTTGTCTATAAGTTCACAGTAGAATTTCCCCCCCTTTAGTTTAAAGTGCTCTGTAGGGAGTTTAACTATGCTTTTACTACATTAGAAGGAAGGTGAGGAGTGTTTCCCCAAAATCAATGCTCGACTTTAAAAAAAAAAAATCAATGTTTGTGTACCAGCCCCACATTTTATTTAACTATTCACAGTTCTTTTCTCTCATTGCCCAAATAAGTTAAGAGTGCATGCAGGAGTTATTAATGATTGACCAGTAAGATGTTCTCATGCAATGTGATGTGGAACATTCAGAAGTCACTGCCTACATCCCAGCTTCAGCCATTCATTTCATGGCCTACAACCCTGCAGCTTTACTTGCTCTTAGGCATCCCATTTATGAACATCTTTAGAACGTACGCTCTCATATGTTTGACCTTCCTCTACTGCTGAAAAGCTAGCATTGACACAGAGGGTTTAGATGTTTTAGTGACAAACCAGGAATGAAGCTGTATGTGTTCTAAGTAGCAGAGTTGATTCAGAACTCAAGCTATTAGAGGTATAGATGCAGTTTCCTATTTGGGCAACAAAAGCTGATGGTCATCTTACATTATGGTGGTACTGGTACAATTTCTATTGAGGGCATGCAAACTGCACCTGCATAATAATCAGAATTTGTCCCCTTGTCTATAAGTGACCTTAGGGAAAAAAAAACTATTGTCAGGCTCTGCAACTGACTAGACAGAAATAGCAAAGTAGCAGTTTTACTGACATTGCAAACTGATATAGGGTGCAGTTTGCTTGTTAAAGCCAGGCTTTCAATCTCCACCGAAGTTCATAAAATTACACTTTTCACAAAAATATGGTAGAAGGATGGCTAAGTTCAGTAATGATGCAGAGTAACAACTGCAGGCTTTCCCAGCATAGCATCTGATTTGTATTTTATCCTCTTAGCTAGAGTGGTCAACTCTGCACTGGAAGTAAAGTAAGTGGACTGCACTGCATCAAAGGACCAATGCCTTGTGCAGGAGGACATGGCTACTCAAAAAGAAAACATGACACAATACAAAACATTTGACTTGTCTCTTATCTGTCCAGTGCAGTATCAGAGATTTGTCTGAGACTATTTGGTAGCCTCAGCAGTCCTGAAGCACATTATGCCCCCTATGTTTCAAGTACAAAAGTTTTAGGAGGTGGAGAATCAAATTGCATGAAGTTAAGTAATCCAACTAAACAGCCACAGTTGCAGTAACCAAGGTTAAACTACACTAGCTGTTCTATCAGTTAACTACCAAGTTGTGTAAGGCTATTCACTACTATAAAACAGCATTATGATGCTTCACTGTTACATATGCATATTTCAATATTCAGACAAGTTTTAGTCAGTCATCCTTTAGGAACTTTTTACTACTTATTACTCCTGTAGTCAGCACCAATACAACTGCATTTGCTGGAAAGGTCTACTAAAGAAACCTGGATGTTTTAGTTTTCCAAGAGTTGAACTTCAGATGCTGGAACAGCGGTCATGTTTTAGGCTTCAGTTTTCAATTCCACAGCTGAATTCTGTAAGCCAGCCTTCAGGATAGTCATCTTTCCATTTTAAGATTCCTGTGCAGACAGTATAAGAGACATTAAGTCAACTAAACAGCTGTTACTACAAATGGCTACATGCTGTACAGCTGTAGTGCAGCAAGACAATTTCTGCCTTTGAAAATAGAAAGAGGATGGGGGAGGGAGAAAGGATACTCCAGGGAAGACACAGTTAATGGTGGTCATTTAAAAAAAAAAAATTAAAGTAGCAACTCAACAGTGAAAGTTTGGTAATAGGCTAAAATAATAATTAATTTATGTCCTGCTTAGACTCCCCACCCCTGAAGTTTATTTCAGGCCTTTATGTTTGTTTCAGCAAGAATGGTTTATCATACATTGGTTAGATACAAGCACTGTTCCAATACAATGTTGGAAAACAGCTTGTCTAGTCAATGCACAGGACAGAGTTAGAGGCTAGTTTTGCCAGATTAAGCTTAACCATGTTTAAATTATGTAGATACAGCAGAACCTCAGAGTTACAACCTCAGGAATGGAGGTTTGAGATACTGAACAAAATGTTATGGTTGTTCTTTCAAGAGTTCACAACTGAACATGTATTTAATACAACTTTGAAACTTTATGCAGAAGAAAAATGCTGCTTTTAACCATCTTAATATAAGTGAAACAAGCACAGAAACAGTTTCCTTACCTTGTCTTTTTTTTTTAAACACTAATTTTTAGCAGTTTACATTTAACACAATTCTGTACGTACAGTATTTGCTTCCCCACCCCCAATCTCTGCTGCCCGACTGCATACTTTCAGGTCCAAATGAAGTGTGTGGTTGACCGGTCAGTTTTTAACTCTGGTGTTTGTAACTGAATTTCTCCTGTAGAGCCTTTGGAAGTGTGAGGGGAAGCAATGTCTTAATGCATTAAATACCCTGTCAATGGAAGTAGTATGTATTTTTGTAGGAAAATCATTGTCTGACATCAGCTTTGTATACTTTTCTATGACAATTATCTCAGAATCTTTATTGCATAGCCTGTACTCATGTTAGGAACATTTGTCCTGAAGTCCTAGGACAACCAGAAACTTGTTACAGGCAAGCCAATTTCAGTAACTTGGTGTCTGGAGGATGAACTAATCAACCTTCACTATACATTTTGGTGCACTGATTGATACATTGGACCTGCTGCTCAAGTATAGACACTCCTCTTCCTCTCCTTTTTCGTTGTAAGCATCAGAATGTGAAGCAGGTTAACCTGGCATCTTTGTCACATTCCACCACTTGCTCTGCTCATCTAGCTGTGCTCCAGACTTCAGTGAGTGAGATTCAAGTGGCGGACACCACAGTATGGGAGAGAACTGGTACTCTGCTACAGGAGACATTAGGAGGGTTGCCAGTTTGTATTTTCAGACTCAGATATTAGTGTTGATGCACCTAAAGGTCAGCAGAATGTGTCCAAGAATTGACAGGCCACTTGGAATGTGTTGATTAAATTGATGAGTTGCTTTGTTTGACAGCTAAGTTGAATATCTAGGCTGTGCCTAGGGGGCTGAAGAAACCGCCTCCACTCTAGTAAGCATGAAGAAAGTTTTAGTTGTTTAAGGATTCCTGTTTGTGCACAAATCCAAGTTGAAAGCAGCTGAAGAAAGTTACCTGTTATGAGCCAGTCTCTGGGATTGTGGGGAGGTGTGAGATTCTGTAGTAGCTATGCTTCAGCTGCCATGCTGTACGTCCTGACACAATCCACTTCAGCTTCTGAACATTTGGTTTTGAACACTTGTTTGATGAGTATTCTGCAAGGCACTTTAATACCAGCTCCTTCCAGAAAGTTAGGTCTCTGCTATTTGTCTGAATGAAGAAAGGTTGAAGCTAGAATTAAGCACCCATTTCCCAGTTGTTTTAATCTACCCTCAAGCAAGCTAAATTAAGAAAAGCCTTGTACCACATGCCAATTGCAGGAGGTGTGAAGGGGACAAGCTTGGGTGCCAATAGACTGCCGAAGGCCCTTAGTTATTAAGAGGTTCCCCACACTTCCACTAAAGGAGCCTTGCTGCTCCCCCCATGCCACCCCTGACCTGGAAACTAATATCACTGTACCCCAGCACGTATGAGTTTCTTTATCCTCAATCAAGCATCAACCAGAACCAGCCTTCACTTACTAAGCTATTGCAGCCTCTGCAACTATTTAAGTTGAAAAATTGTAGATTTTATTTTTTTTAAATACAAAGAGCAAGAGCTTGGACAAGATACTTTACATTATTTTTGTGACTTGCTTTACTGGGCACCTCCAACAGAAAGGACTAGTTGTTCCCTTGTGAACAAGTTTCACAATAGTTCCACAGAATGACGCCATATAAGTTGTGGATGATAGTAATAGTAGAGTTAAACGGAAACCTCATTTGTTGGTTTTCCTTCGCAGTTTATTTACATCAGCTCCCACTGGCTGCGGTTCGCCGTTCCAGGCCAATGGGGCTGCGGGAAGCAGCAACCAGCACATCCCTCGGCCCACGCCGCTTCCCGCAGCCCCCATTGGCCTGGAACGGGAGACTGCGGCCAGTGGGAGCTGCAGTTGGCCGAACCTGCAGACACTGCAGGTAAACAAACCGGCCCAGCAGCGTATTTCCCTAACTGTCTGCGTGCCAAAGGTTGCCAATCCCTGATTTACATCATGGATACTGTGAAGGACTGTTGTGCACTTTCATCCCCTATGAGCCAGTCACATGAATGCTGCATAAAAGTTACAAGCAAGTTTTTCAAATCTTCATCTCGGGAGAAAAAAGTAAACTCCCATTTGTCAGTTGAAGTAAAGAATTATTCCATTTTTAACAGTAGCAAACTAGAATCCTTTCTTTGGAGGAGCCTTCAAGACAAGCAGAATTATGTTCAACAACCTAATGTTAAACTTGTTCAGAGACTCTACCTTTCACTGTGTTAGGGACATCCCCCCCCCCCCCCCCCGACCTACCTTGGAATGTATTTGAAGGCCTTCTATCGCCTCTTTCAACTCTAGCAGTTTCTTTTCTTCGATCTCTAGTGCCAATATAGATAATGCCAAAACAGAAGGCTAAGGGAAACAAAGTAAACGTTAATACTGACAGCTGAGACTGTTAAGCTTCAGTAAACTCAGTGTGCTTATGGTATTAGAAACCACTTACCTTGGCTTTAGAAAACATGATTCTGCAGTGACATGCCTTAAGCTGGGCTTCAAGTCTCTCAAAATTAAGATACTTTCTCCTGTAAGAGAATGGCATTAAGAGTTTAGTTAGTTGTAGAGAGCATGTAATATTCTTTTTCAGTATATAAATCAGATCAAGACTGCAAAAGCCTTAGAAATTTGCTGAGCATTTAATACAAAATTACTCAGACATTCTCTTAGATACGGTTTAAGGGCTCCATCAGTGTTTGTGAAAGAAGAATGACAGGTTTCTTTTAAGTTCAGAGGTGTTGGGTATGTCTACACAAACCGCTACAGCAGTGCTGCTGCCACAATTCAGTGTATACAGTAACCTATGTCAGTGGCAGGGGTTCTCCTGTCAGCATAGGTAATCCACCTCCCCACTTCTGCTGTCTACCTAGTACAGTCTACACCAGGGGTTAGGTTGGCATAGCTACATTCAGGGTGTAGATTTTTCACACCAGAGAGATGTAGATATGCCAATGCAAGTTCCCATTGTAGACTAACCCTAGGACTCAGTTTCTATACTATAAAATTAAGTGTTGCAGCTTAAATGTGCTATTGCTTTGTTTTATACATAGATATTTTTCTATATATATTTGCAAGACTGGCAACATGGTAAAGTAAAAGCAGTTTTGACTTTATATCCCTGGTTGTTCTTACCCAGCTAAGGGGTATTACAGGTTTGACATGCTTACAATATTTGTTGACCAAGCAAGTTTTGATCTTGAAGTAACTAAGGATATTCATGAACCAGTTGTCTTTTCAGAGACGACATTTTGAAAGACTGTCAGACACTACTGCTGCTTGATCAGCAATGCATTAACCTGCACCTGTTCAGCAAGGCTGTTTCCCTGATCTAAAACTATGCTCAGAGTCATTTTTATTTTAGCTGTAAACAACATTGTCCCTGAAGTAGGAGAAAGCTCTGTTCATTAGAGCACAGTATCAATCCACAGGGATTCATATCAGCCACTGTTTACCTGTTCGTAACGGTTTGCATTCTCACTTTTGATTTAAATTGTATACATTAAAGTAGATTACTTGAGCGATTTTCCCCACCAGCCCTTTCCAGTGGGCAGTGAAGCTTCAAAGTCAGATGAAATAGTTGTTTTACCTTTCACAAGGTAAATTCTCATGGATGAGCAAGTGATAGAGTTGTAGAAACTGAAAGGCAGTTGTAGCTTTGACTCTCCAGTATAGCTTCTCTAACACAATTTTCTCCATTCTCATCATGTCAGATACAGTGAACCTATACTGGCTTATTCGAATTAAGTCAGTGGCTAAGGGAATGTTTCTTTCCTCTTCTGTTGCTTTTACAGCCAGGTAGAAGCAGCTTAGTCCAACACAGCCTAAGTGTTTAGGCTGCACCTAAAAGAGAGTCAAGTTCCTTATTATAATGAAAGCATTTTATAGTAAGTCCGAAAAATAAACATGTATTCAGCTAAAATAGATGTTGGGCTCTCTTTTTAAGCCAAGCTCTGCAGGTAGCAATCATTTTGCATACTGTAACTCGACCATCCGCATCCATACACCACAATGTCAGATGCCCAAAATTACTTCTCACTCTGCTTTCTACAAGTAGGGGCATTTGGGAGATTCCGTTCTCTTATACTGAGCTTTCCTTATTGTATTAGAAATCTAGCCATTGCTATACCAGGTTAGATCAGGGTCACTAATCCAATATCCTATTGGAGAGTTAGACAGTGAGGTACAAGAAGTTCCTTGGAGGAGAATTAATGAATAATTTAAACTAGTGGACATTTCTTCCAAAACTACATTGCTAAGGGATGTGAAAAATCCACCACCCCCTCCAAAAAAACCACACACCAAAAACAAAACAAAACAACCCATAGTTGAACTGACCTAACCCTGGTTTAGACATCACTAGGTCAACAGAATTCTTAAGTCAACCTAGCTACCACTTCTGGAGGATGTGTATTACCTGCACAGATGGGAGACCCTGACCTGTTAGCATAGGTATGTTTACAATGAAGTGCTATAGCAGCACAGCTGTGCCATTATAGCACTCCAAGTGTAGACAAGCCCATAGGCTGTATCTTCACTTGGAATAAAGGTGTTCTTAACTAATGTGAAAACTACATAGTGCTCGTCTTCAGTAAGTTAGGAGGTTACGTTAAAGGCTATGAAGCATAGCTAACATTTCCCCCCCCCCTTAATTAAGTGAAGGCAAGGCCATAGAAAGTTAGTGCATTAGAGCTTATGTTTCCAAAACATACCTTCATTTTTGACAGAAACCGGTCTAAGAAATTCACAGCTAAAGAAAATGTTTCTGCATTGAAGCCAAAGAATTGAGTTAAGCTGAGGAGATCTTTTACTTCGAAGTCTCGCAACCTTGCAGTCATTCGGAGGCCATTGTCATGAGCAGTTTCAATTAGTCTCAGGCCAGAAGCCTTTGGCTGATACCTTAACTCTTGTTCCAACAGAGCATTGAGCTGATCTAGCAATTCCTGAGCTTCAGTTGTTACAAGCATTTCAATCATCTGTAATGAGACACAAATACTTAATGCAAGAAGCTACTAAGAAGAGTCCCAAAATGCCTTTATGATATGCTAGGGAGTTACATTTGCCCCAACATCAATCAGTGGCAAAGATGCTCTTCAAAGCACATGAAAGCGCTGCAACCTTCCCCAGGAGGATAGAATTACATCATAACATTAGCTAGCTCTACTTAGATTTATAATGACTCCCTCTATTGTTCTAGTCCAGGTGTTCTTAAACTGGGGGTCACAACCCCTCAGGGGTCACAAGGTTATTATGGGGGGCAGAGGGAGGGTCATGAGCTGTCAGCCTCCACCCCAACCCCTGCTTTGCTTCCAGCATTTATAATGGTGTTCAATATATTTTAAAAAGTGTTTTTAATTTATAAGGGGGTCACACTTAGAGGCTTGCTATGTGAAAGTCAGAAGTACAAAAATTGGAGAACCACTGTTCTAGTCAGACATTTTCTGCTGTTATATTTCTGAACTTAGACTTTTGATTTTATAGCACACATTTTTACAGAAGATTTTATTATTTACAGATTTGGGTGGCCTTCAGTTGGTGTGTTATGGCCAGCAAGCAGCCTTCCCCTTTAGTCAGTATACACCCTGAAACGCCCACATTATACAGGAATCTGTGCTGGCACTTTATGTATGCAAGGAACCCAACCTCAAGTTCAGAAGTATTCCTCCAAGAGAGAGGTCAGCATTTGCAGACAGCTGAGCTGTAGCGCTGACTGAAGAGCGCAGACACATTGCACACACGTCAGCTGCCCGAGCCCCTCCAGTCACTCAGCACCTCCCCCTCCACAGTGACATGCCTGGGCTTGTCCGCCCCGCTCGGGAGAGAGGGGACTCGGGCTTATAGACCCCGAGACATAATCTTAGTGGGGGGAGGAGGGTTCAAAGCCGCCTCCCAGCAATTACAGCTTGACCCTTGACAGCCCCAAGCTGTAACCCCACAGACCGGCTGGGCGTGGGGCAGAGATCCGACCGCCCAGCCCGCAGCCTCTGGTCCCCCAAACCCTCACGCGACCTGCCCAAGACTGGATCGTCCCTCCCACCCCCAGCCCAAACCCATAAACGAGCCATCCCCCCACCTTACCCAGCCTGGATCCCCCCAGCCAAACCCGCGCACGATAGTCCCCCGCCGACCCCTTACCGTGCGATCGGGGGCAGGCGCCGGGTCCTGCTCGGGGCCGCGGGCACCTCACAGATAAATACTTATAAAACGTTACTTAAAACCCCAGCGTGTTTAAAAATAAATAACCGCGCGTCGCCGGCCCGAGACTGCCCGGGACCCAGCGACGGCGCCTGCCCCTACCGCCCTCCGACCCCAGCAGCTCGCGCCCCCAGCCCTTATGTAGAGAGGGGAGGACGAGTACCGCCCATACTCGCCTCCGGTTGGCTGCTTATGGGGCTGATCGACCAGCCAGTCGGCCAATCAAGACGCTGACTGAGAGGGAGGCCGAGGCTGGCGTTTACCGGCCTCAGCTGTAGCCTCGGAGGTCGGGTAGGGGAGGAGTCACTGATTCGAAGCGCCGCCTGGTTTGGTCAGTAGGGGCAGAGGCGGCGCCTTGCACCATAGAAATGTCAGGCTCATGCCTAGAGGCACCTGATGAAGTTACCAAAGGCACCTGGCTTCCTTCCTGCCCAGAGTCCCTGGCTTCTGGGCGCTTTTCTGCTAGGGCTGTGCCATGGGTCAAATGGCCCACAAGCCATCCTGGGCCCTGGAGAGCTAGAATCTGAATCTTTCCGGCACCACCAAATAAGTCAGCACCATACCTACTTATGCTGGCTCCTCTTTGCGTGCTTTAAGTCTCATAAGCTTTCCCCCATCCAGATACCATTGGACAGAGGGATTATTTCAATTGGCACCTTTTACATGTTTCTCCAGCTACGCAACAGCTGAGGCTCTTGCTTCATTCATTTAGTAGGGTCCTGATGTTTCTGTCTTTTTTTCTAGAAAACTTAAGAGCTAAATTGTTGAACTCACACTATTTTGTTTTAAATGTATACATTTATTTCCCTTGCTTTTGAAGGCATTTACATAGCTGCCTATAATTTTGGTGGATTTCCAGCTTGCACATCTGTAACTCAAGGTAGAAATAACATCTGAGTTGAAGCTTACTTTATCTTTTAATGAAAGCTGAGTTTCTCACCTAATTATATAGCTCTAGGAGCTGGGACTTTAAGAAAAACATCAAATAATGAGAGATTCAGGCTGAAATCACTAAGGTGGGCAACACAGCAACCTCACCTGGCTACATCTAAGCAATATTGTATTATGAGTTGGCTTGGCAGAATAATTTTTTTTTAATTAAAAGGATAATACCGATAATTATTTTTAAACTTTTTTTACATTTTTATCAATTTAAATTTTCATATTTGTGCAAAATCATGAGTGTTTTAAGCATTTTTTTCTATTTTTATCAATTTAAATTTTCACAGTTGAAGGAAATTATGGGGGGATCAGACAGTTATTTAATGACAGTAGACACTGAGATTCAAAAGTTAAAGCTTTATAAACCATTAAAACACAAATTGTCAATTACACCTCAAAATATACAAAGTAAATATCCTTAAATCTACAAATCATACCTATTTTTACTATTTATTTGCTATTTCATTGGTAACAAGCCTAATCTGAAAGTCTAAATCATTTGATTTTGACTCTTATAAATTCTCAAGCTGCATTTTTCTTACTTTCTCTATCTGTACATTTCTGTTATTATCAATGGAAAAAAAATTTCATTGGTCTGTGTGCATATTATGCAATCAATGTTTACCAATATTTATCAACAAAGATCTAATTCTTCCAAGCCTGGCTTGGCTATGTCCAAACAGCACTATGTTACGAGGTGCGCACTATATTACTTGAGGGTTGGGAGGTAGAGGGGTTTGCTGACAGTGCAAGAAATGTGGAATGACAATTAATGTCAGAAAGACAAAAAGGATAAAAATAAGTAAATTTAGCAATGGACAAGGTAAGTAGCACCTTTATCTTGATGGTCAGGTGGTGAATAGTTTCCCTTTTTAGGGTGTCTAATAACATCAGATGGAGGATAGAACAAAAAAATCAGAAAGATACCCCTTGCAAAAGATGTATTCAACAATTTTCAAGGACTTCTGTGTTGTCAAAAGTGAAAACTACACATCTGCACAAGATTGCTGAAATGCAACATATGATCAACACTCTTGTACGGATATGAGAGCTGGGCATTTAAAAAAGACACTGAGAGATGACTCTGGACATTGGACTTTTGGTGTTGTGGAAGAATATAAAAACATTTCCTGGATAATTTTACATCAACTATCCTCTTACCATTCAACACACCTTCTCAGAAAGTCTTAACATTAAACTAACCAGTCAGCAATTTTTGTAATATTTTAATATAATAGTTCAGTGCATGTGTATCTTCCTAAATTATTCATTTACATAACTTTTATTTTTCTTATTTGAATAGCAAACTTATGTAGAACAACATGTCCTAATGCCTGTGCTTTCTTATCTTTTCTAAACATGGATTTTCAAGTGAATTTTGTGCAAGCTTTCACACCATGTTTGTAAATCATAAAAAACTGTCAGCAATTTTGCCTATTGAATTTTGAGGTGCTTATTCAGTTTAGGGCTGTGGTGTTTCAATATTCCGCAGCACTCCTTCCTTTGGCACTCTTGGAAATACAATATTTTTGAAGGTGTCACTTATTTTACATGGTGGAGTATGGTGGTGTGTTCCAATGCCTGTTTTCTTTCTTGCCTTTTTTACCAGTCTTTTAATATAAACTATATTTTACAAAGCATTATAAACATTGCTAATTATTAACACTTGTATTCATAACAATATCTTAAAACTGAGTACTGCAATCATATGTTCCCAACTGTATTTATTAGATCCCACCAGGTCTATTTGATTATTTACTGTATTCAGTTTTTTTCACATAGGAAAGAAATGATTTATATTTCATTTTAACAAAGATTTTAGGTATACATTTAATTTAGCAATAGCCTAGGTACTATATAGTTAGGGAGAAACTGAAATGGCTTAGAACCAAAGCTTGGTTGACTTTGTATTACCAATGGTTCAAACAAATTTGGGTATAGGTATGATTTTGATTGATCCAATTGTAATTTTGAATTTAGGGATAAAGCACCAATTGGACTGATTAATTGGGCATACTCTTTCTCCCTCCCTCCACATTTCTTACATATGTTGCTCATGTTCGATGTTTATTCGAGGCACACAGACGCACTGGACAATTGAGGTGAGCCTTTTCAGGGTCCTGTTTCATTACTATGGTCTATCCCACAGATGGGTTACATAATCCCTAAGGCATTACATCAGCAGATCCATCTGGCTCACACCTGTTCAATGAGGGTACATCTACACTACAGCGGGGAGTCGATTTAAGATACGCAAATTCAGCTACGTGAATAGCGTAGCTGAATTCGACGTATTACACAGCCGACTTACCCCGTTGTGAGGACGGCGGCAAAATCGACTTCTGCCACTTTTTGTCGGCGGCGCTTACTACCACCTCCGCTGGTGGAGTTAGAGCGCCGATTCGGGGATCGATTGTCGCGTCCCGACGGGACGCGATAAATCGATCCCCGAGAGGTCGATTTCTACCCGCCAATTCAGGCGGGTAGTATAGACCAGGCCTGAGACTACTTACATGTGTTGGAGAACAACTAGTACCACTGAAATTTCCTTTGTTGGAAACCTTTGCAGGAATAAATAAACACATTTCTCATTTGAAGTTTCACTGCTGAGCCCTTTTAAAGTTATCTGCATGAGGAAAAAAAGGTCACAAAAATATTTGTTAATTCATTCAGTGATCTTTCCTTACCAGTTATACTGAAGAGTATACAAGAACAACTCTGTGAACAGGTTTATGAATGACAGCTGAGATAGAGTGAATTCAGAAACCTATTCACCCCAGGGCCAAATGTTATTTATATTACAGCACTTAATTTTAGTTAATTATTTAGCTGTCATTCAAAGAGCTGTCACTGAAAGTTCTTACCACACTAGGTCATTAGAGTTGCAAATTATGGACTTGTAAACCTCAAAGTATATATAGTGCAATATCATTTTGAAAGCAAATATTTATATTGACACAATTTTTTATGTCCCAACTCTGCCCTAAGACACAATTAAAGCTGTTTGGCAAACAGATTGATCTACCATGAAAAGAGGTTCCATAGTGAAGTTATAACCTTCAGGATTTATTTCATTTGTTAACCAGTGTTTACACACTGTCTTTTAGAATATTTAAAAAGTGACTACAACTGGCTGTTAGACACACAGCAGACAAACCAACTCACATGCAATATAAACAAATGACAAACAATCCCTTGCCGACCTTCTCCTTCAAAGAAAACTGGCAGCTATATTTTTGTAGTGTATTTGCTTTAATGTCCATTGTTTGTAAAACTGCCCTAGAAAACAAAATGTCTCTTCCTACAGATTGTTCTTTTATATTTGGCAAACATTACTTTTGTGTACAATGTTTCTTAGTGGTTTAATAATATTTATCTGCCTCAAAGGATTGTTATTTAGATTGATTAATTTGTTGAGAAGTATTTTGAGATCTTTGGGTGACAAGCACTATAAGTGCAAATTATTATTTATTATTACTAACATTAACAAAATTGGAATAGAAACCAAGTTGATTCCAATTTATGTTACTTATCACTTTCTTTCACTAATAACAATATTTTTCATTTATACAAGGCAGCTGTAACAATTCTTCTAATGATATAATTTTTGATAGGTATCCATGCCCCATCTGTGATGTGCTATTTAAAAGTCTGTATTAGAGCACATCCTTCTCCTATTCCCCACCTTCTTTTGGTCTAGTCAGCTGTCTGTATGGCTCCTGCAGTCCCTCCATTCCACTAGATATAATTCTTAGACTCATGTACATTTATGGCACTGTTCCATTATGGGGGTATCATATTGAAGGACCCCCAAATTATTTTACAAACTATGGGCCAAATTTTGAAGTTCCTAATTGTGTAAAACTCCTATTGACTTCAACAGGAATTTTACACAATTGAGAGCTGCAGAATTTGGCCCAATATACGTTACGTTAATAAATATGCTTCATACATTATTTGGATAATGGCATAGAACTTACACATATAAAGTTTGTGGATGATACCAAGATGGGAGGGATTGAAAGCGCTTTGGAGGAGAGGCTTAGAATTCAAAATGATCTTGACAAACTGGAGAAATGGTCTGAAATAAATAGGATGAAATTCAATAAGGACAAATATAAAGTACTAATTTAGTAAGGAATAATCAGTTGCACAGATACAAAATGGGAAATGACTACCCAAGAAGGAATACTGCAGAAAAGGATCAGGGGGTCATAGTGGATCATAGACTGATAAATTGTTTTCCTTAACTACAAAGGAACTAACATGTGCATTAGGAAGTGTTCGTCCTAAATTGTGTGTGCAAATACAGTCCTTTAATGTATCTTCACCTTTTCCAAAGAAAACTTTGGGTTTTGTTAGGGTTCCTGGAAGTTTGGATCTAAACTTTGTCTCTCTCTACATTTTATCTAAAGAGCTTGTGTCAGCAAAAAGCAGTCTAGTCTTCTTACAGTGACAAGCATACATATAGGAAACACTGACCTTAATAAAGCTTAATTTTTAAAAAATGAAAATCAACATATAGTTTGAATCCAGCTGTAATATCTGATTATCACATGCAGTGGCTTTGCAGAAAGCAGATAATAACCATGTCATAAAAAACTGAAGATAGATACACAGATATCAGAGTAGCTGACTGTATTAAATCATTTGCAAATGGAGAAAGGGTTAGAGCCTGTACTTTAAGATCCTTTGAGGTGCTGTTTGCCTCCTGAAAGGGGTTGGACATCTCTAACCTCCACTGAAATCAAGAGGAATGTAAGGTACTCAGGACCTTGCAGGATCCCTGAGGGAACTCCCAGACAATATTTATCATAGAATCGTAGGACTGAAGGGGACCTCGAGAGGTCATCTAGTCCAATCTCCTGACAGGTGTTTGTCTAACCTGCTCTTAAAAATCTTCAGTGAAGGAGATTCCACAACCTCCCTAGGGAATTAATTCCAGTGCTTAATAGTTAGGAAGTTTTTCCTAATGTCCAACCTAAACTGCCCTTGCTGCAATTTAAGCCCATTGGTTCTTGTCCTAACCTCAGAGACTAAGGAGAACAATTTTTCTCCCTCCTCCTTGTAGCAACCTTTTATGCACTTGAAAACTGTTATCATGTCCCTCCTCAGTCTTTTCTTCTCTAGACTAAGCAAACCCATTTTTTCCCCAATTTTCCCTCATGGGTCATGTTTTCTAGACCTTTAATCATTTTTGTTGCTCTTCTCTTGACTTTCTCCAATTTGTCCACATCTTTGCTGAAATGTGGTGCCCAGAACTGGACACAATTCTCCAGTTGAGGCTGTATCTGCATGGAGTAGAGTTGAAGAATTACTTCTCGTGTCTTGCCTACAACACTCCTACTAATACATACCAGAAATATGTTTGCTTTTTTTTGCAACAGTGTTACACTGTTGACTCAAGACTCATATTTGGATTGTGATCCACTATGACCCCCAAATCGCTTTCTGCAGTACTCCTTCCTAGGCAGTCATTTCCCATTTTGTATGCATGCAACTGATTGTTCCTTCCTAAGTGGAGTACTTTGCATTTGTCTTTGTTGAAGTTCATCCTATTTACTTTAGACAATTTCTCCAGTTTGTCCAGATCATTTTGAATTTTAATCCTATCCTACAAAGCACTTGCAACCTCTCCCAGCTTGGTATCACCCACAAACTTTATAAGTGTATCTCTATGCCAATATCTAAATAAGTGATGAAGCTATTGAACAAAATCAGACCCAGAACTGATCCCTGCGGGACCCCACTTGATATGCCCTTTCAGCTTGACTGTGAGCCACTGATAATTACTCTTTGGGAACGGTTTTCCAATCAGTTTTGTACCCACCTTACAGTAGCTCCATCTAGGTTGTATTTCCCTAATTTGTTTATGAGACAGTCATGTGAGACAGTATCAAAATCTTTACTGAAGTCAAAATATACCACATCTACCTCTTCCCCCCATCCACAATTAGGTTGGTTTGAAATGAGTTGTTTTGACAAATCCATGCTGACTGTTACTTATCACTTTATTATCTTCTAGTTTGCAAATTGGTTGCTTAATTTTGTGCTCCATTATCTTTCCGGTTATAGAAGTTAAGCTGACTCGTCTGTAATTCCCAGGGTTGTCCTTATTTCCCTTTTTATAGATTGGCATTATATTTTCTCTTTTCTAGTCTTCTAGAATCTCTCCTGTCTTCCATGACTTTTCAAAGATAATTGCTAATGGCTTAGATATCTTCTCAGTCAGCTCCTTGAGTATTAGGGTGTATTTTATCAGGCCCTGGTGACTTGAAGACATCTAACCTGTCTAAGTAATTTTTAACTTGTTCTTTCCCTATTTTAGCTTCTGATCCTACTTCATTTTCACTGGCATTCACTGTTATCACAAGCTGAATGGAAGATGCTTTAGTCAACAGATAAAATGTTGTTCCTGTGGGAGAAAATTGTTCCCTCTGGCTCAACCCATTGTTCCCTTAGTCAACCCATTTTCTTCACCAAGAGGAGTGTGCTCCCTTCCTGGAAGCTTAAGCAATACCATAGGGGAAGAAAAGTTTTGCTTCCTTTATTCCAGAGAAGGATTTTTATTCTCCTATTGTGTTATTTAAAGATTATAGACTCCCCACACACACTAGTGCAGTCCCCTTTGGGGCATACAGTTGTTCAACTCAGTGAGAGGGAAATTCATATCTGTGGTGTATTTTTAAGATCTTTCTGCTGCAAATTCTGCTGCCACTAGCTCACTGGCCCCTTCTTCCATTGATTCAGCATCTTTCCAAGCTATGTGAGAAAGTGGGACTTAATTTTTTAAGCAAGAGACAGAAAATAGCCAAGGGGAAGAAGAGAAAGAAAGGGAGATGAAGGGGACAGAAGGAGGAAGGGAAGAGAAAGGAGAGAGAAGAGGAGAGGAAACAGGGAATAGAAACAAAGATAAGATAAGGAATTGGAAAAGGGAAATTAAAAAAGGGAGCAAGAGGAGAAGGGAAACAAATATGGAAATCAGAGGTGCAGGAACAATTTGTATAGTGGGGGGTGCTGAGACCCATTAAACCAAACTGTAAACCCTGTATATAATAGAAACCATTTGAAGCCATGGGGTGCGGCAACACTGCCAGCACCCCTAGTTCCAGCACCTATGATGGAAAGAGAGGGAAAGGGAAGAAGGGAGAGTGGAGAAAATTAGGAAGGCCTTCCCCCCCCCCCTTAATTGTATGAAGGGAAACATTTTTGTATGTAAGTGCTATAGTGTGATCTATTCATAACTTGGAAAAACATTGATATACATGCAAAACCAGAACAAAACTAAACAAATGTAATTGCATTTTTTTGCTTTACTTATGAAAGCATAATTATTGGTGACACACTCCTAAAACAACCCATACTACAATAACATTTTCTTTGGTGAGTTCCTAGTTCCAACTGTTTGTAGCACAGTGTTACCTTTTTTAGAGGATCTTATTCCCCCCCCCTCCCCACAGCATGCCTTATGTTGGGAGTGGGGTGGGAGGGCTGACTTTAAACTTGGTAGAGCCAAGCAACTTTCATCACAAAAAGTTCATTTTATAGCTAGCAGTTGCTGATTATGTTTCTTATTTTTTTCCCAGCTGGTAAGTATTTTTTTAACGTTTTCTCTTTCTTAATGGCTGAGATTGAACACTCTTCACAAATATTTTAGAATTTTTTAGAGTTAAGATAAACATCATGCATATATTAACAAGATTCCGTCTAGGCCTAGATTATAAAAGGTTGTAAAATGGCACTAGTAAAATTAATGTCAAGTAGTGTGGCAAATGATGATTGTGCCCTATGTACTATAGTTGGTGGTAACCTGCCTTTATTTCTGAACTTCTTTGAGTTTGTGTATCTTACCTTTTAGTTTTGGCAGATGAGTATAAATCTTAAATTGTTTTTAAAATTTTGACTTACTCAAGTAACTAATAACTATACTGAAGATGAACTCTCTCACCTAATGAAAGTATACGGCTTTTGTTCAGTTATTTGCTTATTTTTCAGTTATGCAATTCTCCTTGGTTAAGTGGGGCTGATTTTCATAATAACTATAGTTATTAATGCAGATTCTTTTACAGGCAGTCCTCGACTTTACGACATTTGAGTTGTGACAAACGGCACTTATGACGCTTCTGCATTGACACCCTGATTCGACTTACAACTATAGGTTTCGAGTTTACGCTGCTCGGTCGCACAATGGAGTAGATTGTGGTTCCAAGTTCCGACATTCCAAGTTCCGACACAATTGTAAGGAACCAACTGTGTGATAAGTACGAGGACTGTCTTTAGTCTGCAGTTAGCCAATCAGAACACTGTGATTTGGATGACAACAGTTACTTAAATATGAATTTGAGGGTGCTCCCTGTTTTTCAAGTAAATAAACAAACTCCGCTGCTAAAGGTCAAGGTTTTTATAGAACATAAATTCTAAGGCTGAAACCCTAATTCTTAGTCCAGGATATAGTTATTACTGAGTTAATGGGATACAACCTCTAATTTGAGATTATGCTTCCATATAGAAAAGAGCATAACATACTTTCAGTCTAAACACTTTTATTCTTAGATGAAATTTTCCCAGGAAGGTTCAGAATTGGGTCAAGGAGGCACTCCCAGGTAGGAGCCGATTAAGTGCAACTGAGCCTAATTAGGCAAAGTGCCTTAAAGAGGGGGTGATTCACTTTCACTTGAGAGAGATGGATGGGTGTGGGTTACTACTCAGAAGCCTGGACAGGAACTTGGGGAGTTATAAGGACTGCTCTGTTTGTATAATTTGTGTTGGAGTTTCCTTACAAACTATATGGAAGGACCAAAGCCAGAGAGTCTTGCCAAATTTGTGATGTTTTGATAAAACCAGAACTCTTGAAACAGTCTCAAAATCCCACAGATGCACTTTTTCTTAATTATGTTTGTCTAGCTGATCAGATCCAGCCTGGTGGCATTGTTCCTTAGACAAAGCTATCAGGTCTTGACGGTTTTTAGAAGTTTGTTGGTCAGGTATGACTTTATTTCTTGCTTCTGTCTGCTCTGAGTACCTATTTCACATGTCTTTTTTAACACTATGTTACTCCTTGTTCTAGAAAATCTGTAGCTTGCTGGCAGAAACAGCACATGGATGTCCAGAGAATCCTATCTGTCTTTCTGCCTTAAAAATTGATAGGCATTCCCATGTCTAATCAGACCATACTTCAGAGGAAAGTGTAAATTTTCCCCGTCAGTAAGCTATTATGTCAGGTGCTGATGGTCTCCCAAAGAAGCCATCTATTTCATCTTGGTAGGAGATGTGTGGTCGTCTTATGGAGCCTAGTATAAATGAGTCATTATAAAGAATATTTTTAAAGCGCAAAGGAATTTTTGAAATTATTACTTATTTCATGTAAGCCTTTTGAGGAGGTGGAATTGATTTAATGCAGAGAATGATTTGTGCATAATCAAATTACATATCTGAGGAGCAAACTTTCCTTTTCTATGCATTCCATTAAATCTCCCGTCTGCTTTTAAACTAAAATCTATCTCTGTAGAAGCTTTAAGAGACAGATACTTTCTACTTAACAGCAGTATAATGAACATCACATCTTTCAAATTCATAGAGTTGCTTAAGCTAGGAAAGAATTATTTGTTGTTCTGAGTTCAACTGAACACCTTTAAGCTGCTTCAAAGTAACAGTCATTGAATGAATGGTGAAAGGTTTAAAAGTAATGATGTCAAGAAATTTTATATCAAAATACCCTTAATGAGTGAATTGATGCTATCTGAAATCCAGGAAACTTCTTTTAGAAAGGCAAATGATTTCACTGATATTGGGCCTTTCATTTCTTAAGAACATTTACATTGAGATAGAATCCTGTTCTTTCCCTCACTGGCTTGTCTAAGTGCATGGGTATTGGGAAAACAAGCATTAGTGATAAGTGCTTGTATAAAGGAAGAACCAGTACTGACATGAGAGTTGAATTCATTGTCTGCTTCTGTTCTGGAATTTTTGAGAAACATAAAAGAAAAATTACTGCTCTAGAATAATATGCCTGTCACTTTAGGAAGTCTTATTTGGAAAGCCGTAATTTTAACTTCACAATAGATCTGTGTGACTCTAAGGTAATTAGGTATTTGGACTGTAAACTCTTCAGGGCAGGGATTGTCTCTTTGTACATGTACAGGGCCTAGGACTGCCAACTTTCTAATCGCACAATACCGAATGCCGCTTCTCCAAGGCCCCTATGCCCCCTCCCTTCATTGCCCACTCTGCCCCACCCTCTGTCACTTTCACTGGGCTGGGGCAGGGGGTTGGAGTGTGGGAGGGGGGTGCGGGCTCCAGGTGGGGCCAGAAATGAGGGGTTCAGGGTCCGGGAAAGGTGTCTGGGCTGGGGCAGGGGGTTGGGAAGCAGGGGTAGGGGGGTGGTGAGGACTCCGGCTGGGGGTGCAGGGCTCCAGCTGGGGGTGTGGGCTCTGGGGTTGGGCTGAGGATGACGGGTTTGGGGTGCAGGTTGGGACTCTGGGCTGGGGGATGGGGTGCGGGGTCCCAGCGTTGCTTACTGTGGCTCCCAGGAAGTGTCCTCCAGGTCCCTGAAGTCACTAGGTACCTGGGGAGCCAGAATGCTCACTGCTGCTGGTGCCAGGCCCCCAACTAGACCCCCAGGCCATCCTGGACCCAGAGCTGTCCCGTCCATAGGATGGACCAGGGCAACCGCCCCAGCCCCTGCGCTTTGGGGAGCCCCATGCTTCACAATAATGGGGGGTTAGCGGGGGGCCTGGTGCCGGCAGCAGTGAGCAACCCGGCCCCAGCCTGCCCCTGCTCTGCCCCCTCCCCCACCCCCATTGCACCCCTTCCCCCAAGCCCACGCCCCACCTCTTTCTGGCTTCTGCCCCCTCCTCCGAGCAACACCGGGAGCCGGCGAAGTGAAGCGGGCTGGGGCCGGTTCGCTTGCTGCTGCCAGCACCAGGCCCCCGCTAATGCCCCCCAGGCCACCCTGGACCTCACGTTCCCCTGAAGCATGGGGCCCCCCCAAAGCACAGTAAGACTAAACATTGGTGGAGCTGGGCCCACATTCCTAAATATTGATGGATCATGGGCACTACAAGCCCATATAACTCGCCACCAATGTTCTTAACCAACAGCCAGACCACATTTACTCTTGTATCACCACATTTTAAAATCTCCTTCACTGGAATCTGTGCACTGAGACAGAATTGCCAATAAATCCCTCAAATTCCTGAACACTTTGAAAATCCTATCTATTTTGAGATTAAGCTCATAACTCTGTGCATTATTCGTACAAGGAATGACCATCATTTTCAGCATCTTAAAGTCTCACACTAATGCATATGCCTTGGAATTCTTAAAGCAAAATACGCAGTTAGGAGCGCCGCCAGCTTTTCTGCCACCCTAGGCGGCGGAAGGTCCCGCCACCGAAATACCGCCTCAGTCGCTGCCCCCCAAATTGTAGCGCCCTAGGCGACCGCCTAGGTCGCCTAATGGGTTGCGCTGGCCCTGTACACAGTTTACTTCAGGGCACTATGTCTGTTGTGATAGCACAAGAGATTATTGCTTAGCAATAAGCAGCATATGTGTATCTTTTTTCAATCAACATTTATCCCGTAGCCATAACAACAAGAGCCTCATTTCATACCAGGGCATTTGTGAACCTTTAGAAATAGAGCCCTTTCTCTTAGCCGAGAAATGTAACAGAACATTTTTCAACTCATATTATCTACCTAGCATTTTTCTGGAGATTGTGAAACTGAAAAAAGAGCTTATATGCCTGGGCCAATGTTGTCAAGAATAGGTGTGTGAAGGTAGGCTGCAGTATATCTGCATCTATACATAATTTCAGGCTTTTTAAATTAAAAATTGGGCCTTAAATATGTGTTGCAATGTTGAAGGAAGAAGGGTTTGTGAATGATACTGGTCCAAATTTAGTTTTGTGTAGGCAGGCAGGTATGCTCCCACAGGGAAAGAGTAGAGGGGACCAGAGCATCATCAAGAAGGAAAAACCCCTCTGTAGGACTTTCCCATGGATTCTAAGGATTTGGCAAGTTTCACCTCCTGGCTCCTCTTAGGCTATGTCTACACTACCGTGGTAAATCGACCTATGCTATGCAAACTCCAGCTATGTGAATAAGTAACTGGAGTTGACGTACCTTAGGTTGAGTTACCACGGGGTCTACACCCCGGGGGTCGATGGGAGAAACTCTCCCTTCAACTTACCTTACTCTTCTTGGCAGGGGTAGAGTACAGGGGTTGACTGAAGAGCGATCAGCTGTTGATTTGGTGGGTCTTCACTAGACCCGCTAAATCCACTGCTGGTGGATCAATCTCAGAGCGTTGATCCCGGCTGTAGTGTAGATGTAGACTAATAGCTAGCTCCCTCCTTCCCCATTGGGAGAGCTATTTGTAGGAAGCTCTGAGAGATGAATATATGGATCTAATCTCACCTAGCATGGCACAAAATATGCTTTTTAGTGTGTTCCTTCTTGGGGTGTGGTATTCCCAGAATTAATGTAGAACCACAGCTAGATTATTTCTACCACGTGGATCTATGCCTGTAATTATGAGGAAAGCTGCTGGAGCTTTCTTATCTGGTAAGTGACATTCTTGGTTCCCTATGGTAGTTAATACAGAGGAGAAATGGGAACAACTACTGTGATCTCAGAGCTTATAATTACAAAAATAAGGAATGTTTCCAAAAAAATCATGCTGTACCATACTGCTACATAGAGCTAAATCTCCAGGAACTTGGTGTTTCCTGAAAACAGTTGATCTCCTACTTATCAAACCCAAGAGACAAATAAAACTGCTTATATATATTCCTGGTATATTTGCGTGGCACCACTATTGATTGTGTCTTTTCCACCAGCAAAGCATTTTAATCTGCCCTTTGTGTATGTGTGTTTTTCCCCCAAGCATTAGACATAACTTATTTTTGATGCACAAATATGTTACATTAAATAATACATATACTTAAAATGTTGTGCTCTACAGACTGGCACAGCATCACATTAATGTCTAAATTTCCAAACATGATCACGAATTCTGTGTGCCTCCATTTTGGGGTGCCCAACTCCAAAACCTAGGCCCCACTTGTCAGTGTGGCTGAGCACCCGCAAGCCCCATAGACTTCAGTTATAGATGTGTGGGTGCTTAGCACCTCTGAAATAAAGTATCTCAAGGTGAGCATCCAACAATTTTAGGTATCCAGCATTAGAGGATCATGTAAACTTGGGCCCAAATGACTTGCTCAAGGCAACAAAGTGAGCCAGTATCACAGCTAAGATTGTAATGCAAGTCGCTGCCTCTCCTAGCCCCATGCTGAATGAACTATGCCACACTAATGGTTTGCAACTGCAGAAGAAGCCATTTTTGTTCCAGCACTAGAGAAGCCAGAAATCCAATTGCTTCACCAGCCATAACTAAGGCTACGATTTAGTCACAGATATTTTTAGTAAAGTCATGGACAGGTCATGGGCTATAACCAAAAAATCAAGGCCAGCTGCATCAGCCACTGCAGCTGCAGAATTCATGAAGGTCCCGGAAAGTTACGGAATCTGAGACTTCCATGACCTCCGTGAAAGACTCACAGCCTTAGCCATAACTGACTACATGCTGTAGTAGAGCACTAATGAAACCTACTATCCACAGGTACAGATAGGAAAATGTCTGTTCTATTACAACTGATTTAGTACAGGACTTTGTGTATAGGATCAACTGCTCTCTCTCTGTCCTATGTGTAATTCTGTCATCTTTACTAACACCAGTATCTTATAAAAATTCTTAGTTTTATTAAGCACTACTTGTACTTTATTTTAATTTACATAGATGCTGCCCTATACTATGTATTTCCATGTATGTACTCATTTCAAAGTATTATCCCTTCTCTAAGAAGAGCATTGAAGGAGCAAGAATGGTTGAGACAAGCTGGGTGAGGCAATATATAGTTTATTGGACCAACATCTGTTGATGAAAGAGACAAACTTTCAAGCACAGATCTGAAGAGAAACAGCTCTGTGTAGCTCAAAAGCGTCTCTCTTTCATCAATAGAAGATATTACCTCACCCACCTGTCTCTCTAATATCCTGGAACTCAACATGGCTACACCAACATTACAAACAAGAACAATTCAGACAGACTTACAGAGTCTGTGTGTGCAACTGTGAGATAAGAATATCAGACACATACATTGGAATCTACTGAAATATTCACCTTGAGGTTATCCTATTATTTGTATTATAGTCACACATGGAAGGCTTCACTCTTGATCCTGTTGTGCTAGACACTATACGAAGGCAATGTAAAAGACAATTTGTGCCCACTTAGACTCCTAAAGCCGTACACCGGGCACCTTGACAGCACCAAGGAGTGCTTCAACTACAGACTGAGGCTCAGCAAGGGTGGAATGACAGTTCAACGTGCCTTTGTTCATTTGAACGATTGCTGGTGTTGTTTACTTACAAGATTGGACCTCAGTGAGAAAAATATCCAAATGGTTATAGCAGCCTGCTGGATCCTGCATAATATCTGTGAAGCAAAGGGGGAAAAGTTTCTGCCAAGGTGGAGGGTGGAGGTGGAGCGGCTATCTGGTGAATTTGAACAGCTAGACACAAGGGCTATTAGAAGAGCTCAACATGGAGCTATACAGTTCAGGGAGGCTTTGAAAGACCATTTTAATAGTGAGCCAGAATAGTGTTGCTGTAATGTGCCCCTCTTGGCCTTGCCCTTTTGCAGCCCAGTGGGAATCTTGCAGTGATTGCTGTGTATGTAGGAATATAAAATTGTCCATGCTCCAATTAATATTGTTGTAAATGATGTTTATGGGTTGTGTGATAGAGTGCAGTAACACGTAACTGGTCACTGTCAGACCTGCTCCGTACCAGCCAACATATGTTGTGAAATAATAAAGATGAATATTGTTCCATACCTCTCCTTTTCTTCCTCAGCCACCTCCTCCTCCTTCTCATTGTTCCTGGTAGGGCCTGTGGCTCTGGCTCCTTGGAAGTATCTGTTGTGCTCTTGAGGGTGCTGGTAGGGTCTGTGCTGAGGACGGCTTGCAGCTCTTTATAAAAGCAGCAGATCTGTGCCTTGGCACTGGATTGATTGTTGGTCTCCCTGGCCTTCTGGTATGCCTGATGCAGCTCCTTGGCTTTCACGTGGCGCTGCTGCTGGTCCCTGTTGTAGCCCTTCTCTCCCCTGAGCAATCTGCTTGTAAATGTTCACATTTCTACAGCAGCATTGACGCTGTGCCTGCACAGACTCTTCTCCTCACAGGCACAGGAGATCCTATATCTTCTGTCTACTCTGGGCAGTAGCGCTTCTGGAGCACATAGCCAGCATGGTTAGCTGGGCAGTTCCACTCAACAATGGAGAGTTACTAGGTGTGCACACCAAGCTGGGAAACCAGGAAAAGGAATTTCAAAAATGTGCAGGGCTTTAAAGGGGGGCAGGCTTCCTGTCTACATGGGCAGTAGAGTTCACAATGGTGACTAGAATGATCAGTGTGGGGCATTGTGGGACAGCTGCTGGAGGCTAGTAATGGCTCTCACTGTGTTGACCTAACTACATTGACCGTGACTCAACGCTGCTTGGGGAGGTGGTGTTATTTAGTCAGCGTAGCGGGAGACTTATGATAGCAGAATTCAAATTTAAGTGAAGACACAGCCACAGCTAGGTTGATGTAAACTGCCTTTCATCGACCTAACCGTGTAGTGTAGGCCAGGTTTTCAAACTTTTTTTATGGCGACCCAGTTGAAGAAAATTTTTGATGCCCATGACCCAACGGAGCTGGGGACAAGGGGTTTTGGGTGTGGGAGGGGCTCAGGCCTGGGGCAGAGGGTTGGGGTGTGGGGGGTGAGGGCTGCAGGGTGGGGCTGGGAATGAGGGGTTCAGGGTATGGGAGGGGGATCTGGACTGGGGCAGGGGGTTGGGATGCAGGAGGAGGTCAGGGCTCTGGGCTGGGGGTGCAGGCTCTGGGGTGGGGCCGGGGATGAGGGGTTTGGGGTGCAGGAAAGGGCTCCAGGTTTGGGGGGGCTCAGGGCTGGGGCAGGGGATTCGGGTATGGGGATGGGGTACGGGGTTACCTCGGGTGGCTCCCAGGCAGCGGCACAGTGGGGGTGCTAAGGCAGGCTTCCTGCCTGTCCTGGCACCGCGGACTGTGCTGCACCCCAGAAGCAGTCAGCAGCAGGTCTGGCTCATAGGCAGAGGCACACAAGTGGCTCCGTATGGCTCTCGCCTGCAGGCAGTGTCCCCCCAGCTCCCATTGGCTGAGAACCAGCCAATGGGAGTACGGAGCCAGTGCTTGGAGCAGGGGCAGCGCAAGGAGCCCTGTTGACCCCCCACCTAGGAGCCGGATCTACTCTTGGCTGCTTCCAGGGTGCATTGGTGTATGGGAAAAGGTAGGGACTAGCCTGCCTTAGCCAGGCAGCACTGCCGACGGGATTTTTAACAGCCTGGTCGGCGGTGCTGACCAGAGCCACCGTGACCCAGTGCCTTACATTCTGTGACCAGTATTGGGTCATGACCCACAGTTTGAAAACCACGGGTGTAGACCAGGCCTGAGGCACACAGCTATACTTACATCTATTCTTTGGGATTAGTAACACCTCACTGCAAATGGCCTTCTTTCATCAGCCCAACTGCACATGAGTTCTTTGTTCCACTAAGTCTTCCAATTTATTCAAATAACTTTGCTCTGTGACTCCTAAAACTAGTCTAACCTTTTGCCTTCAACTTAATAATTTCTGTCTTTGAATCCAATGCCTGGACATTCAGACCTAGTGAAGCTTGCATTGCTTCATTCTTGGAAGCAAAGCCTACCTGAATTTCCCATGCTGAGATTGCCTGCTGAGACTATATGGGTGGAAGGGAAGCAGGCCTAGTGCACTCAGGTGCTTGCTGCGCTGAAGCATGTGGTTTTAAAAATGCATTTTTCTCAGTTTTGAAATGATTTAAAATTCTGTCCCAATAGCTGCTTCTATTTCTGTTTCCTCGCTCTCTGATTATGTCAATAAGTCCATGTAAGAGAGGACACTTATCAAATGTTGTCAGCACTTTCCCATGCTGAGTTCTTTCTTGCTGTGTCAGATCCATGAAGTAGCAAGTCCATGGCATCCCCCACATTTCCTTTAAATGTAACGAAACACTTTTCCCCCTGTATTAAAAAACTGCTCAGGGATAACATAGGGGCTGTAACAAGATGAACATACAATCAACAAAATAATGAAATGATATCCTAGTATCTAGTTGGCATTTTATTAGTGTCATGTGGTGTGTCATGATTGGCACCCTTAATCTCTAAAGCATCAGTTCATGTCCACACCCAATGTTATTACTATCTGGCAATCATATCATGCATCGATGGGAGGAACCTATTGTGTGAAAGCTAAACAAGTGTTAAAGAATAAATAAGCAGTTTTATTGGTGGAAGAAGTGATCACTTATCTTATCAGGTTAGGCCCTGAAGCACTCTTATTGGCTACTGGGGCAGTAACAATGCCCCCCAGTCATCCAAGATTATTCTTGATAGCTTGCATCAGAAGCCAAAAACACTACAGGTAGCTATAAAGTCTTCTAGATATAGTTACATAATGCTGACTAAAAATCCCCAAGCAAATTCAAGTTTAAGAAGTTTCTAAAGGCCATGGGAAAAGTGGTGACTCTCCTGTCAACCCAGAATTTTGTCTTTTCATTTTTCTCTAGTGATGACTCAGCAGCATTCACTGTTTCATTGGGAAAGAGGGTGATGCTTTCATGAGCAACACATACCCAAGTGGCACTGTGTTGCCATGAGAACAAAGAGGTTTGAAATCAGTAAACATCTCTCAGAGTTCTCTTTCTATAACTCATCTTCCCAATAAAATCTTGTCTGTATCAAAATGTCTGTCGCATGGATCACATGTTGGAGTGGACTTTCAGAGCAGCACTCAGGGGGTTAATCATATAGTTCTTGTTAATGGGAGTTTTGCCAGAACCACTTGCTAATATAGGTATCCTGCTCTCGCCAGTGCTGGATACTATATGTAGGTTCAGAACAAAGGTTGTCTGAAATGTTTTTGGTCACAATTACTAAACTAAAAGCACTTTGAATCATTTTCATGAACCACACTTGAATTGATCATGCCACAAGCATTGAACAAATCAGGGTCTGCTCCATGCCTTTGTTTCTATAAATATGTTTACTAGTATTTACCTATCTTACAGGGTGTTGTGAGGTTTAATGTTTGTAAAGCATGTTGAGATGCTCCCATGAAACCTATTATCCAACTGCAAACTATTATTCACTGAAATGTTTATGCAGAATGTTAAAAAGTCTCAGGAGCAGGAATTTCTGAACTTCCTCCTTATTGAAAATAATAGAAAATTACCTTTCTTGGGTTTAAAATACTTGCCTTTGTAATTTCTCCTTAGAGAGGCAAGGTGGGTGAGGTAATCTCTTTTATTGGACCAAATTCTGTTTGGCTAGAGAAACAAGCTTTTGAGCCACACAGAGCTCTTCTTCAGGCCTGGGAAAGATACTCCTAGTTTCACAGCAAAATGCAAGGTGGAACAGATTATTTAGCATAAGTAGTTAGGATATATAGTAAGGGATCATTCAAGGTAGAATGGCCCGTTAATACCTCTGCAGTCATGGGACAAAATGAGAGGGTTAGTGGGTAACAGACTGTTGTAATAAGCCATAAATCTAGTATCTCTGTTCAGTCCATGATTTTTAGTATTTAGTAGCTCCAGGCTCATATTTTGAAAGTATGCAGGTTTCCTTTGAGGATGTGGACTCATCGATCACTCTATATCTAACCTCTTTGTGAAAAGTGTTCACCCACAGGTCATAGAGTATTTTG
This sequence comes from Trachemys scripta elegans, assembly GCF_013100865.1. NCBI lineage: Eukaryota > Metazoa > Chordata > Testudines > Emydidae > Trachemys > Trachemys scripta. The sequence continues at coordinate 24,979,787 of NC_048305.1, read as the reverse complement.
TCTTTTATCATTTTCCTGTGTAAGTTCATTAGAGAGCATAGTGATTGTCTGATTGTACCCACATAGTTGTTATTGGGGCATTTAGTGCACTGGACCACGTGTTGTGATAGGTATGATCTTGAAAGGCGTGTTGTCGGTGTGTTGATCATTGTAGCAGTGAAGATATGTTGCAGGTTATGCATCTGTTGTTCTGTCAGGGTTTGGTGCCGCTTTGAGTTGAAATGTCTTGGCCTGTGACTACCTTGTCTCTCTAATATCCTGGGAGCCACACAGCTACAACTATACTGCATACAACTTCTCCATGGCATTTGTCATTCTAACTGTAGATGGCAGCCTTGTTCCAGCATTCAGGTTGTTGCTAGTGCTGTGAGAAATCAATCTAAATTCAGCAGAAGAGTTTAACAAAGATTGCTCTCTTGTACTTTTCTAGCCCACGTACAGATTTGACATCTACTTCTTTGGAGTTATTCCATAAATTGTGGCAATAGCAGCATCAGAAACTTTTAAGATGGGATCTAAAGGCATATGGCAGGGCTTTAATTAATCCATTGGCAAATCATTTCCTGACTCTTGAGTCCATTAATTTTTAAGGTGTTTCCATTATTAGTAATGGATTGTTGACATCTGTTAGAATTCAGAAGGCCCTGTAAGTGCTCTTGCTTGGGATGCTTGGCTAATATTGTGTATCCCAAGGTACTGAAAGAATTTACAGCATTTTGGAGCTACAGTATCTTTGGTACACAAAATAATAGAGGTAACTAATTAACTTAATAGATACCATAAATAATGAAAATTCCATTTTTGGAAATTATTTGTTCTACTCTTATTTGCCAATGCAAAATAGTAGATACTCTCAGTATGCCATATGAAGTTCCTAATACTGTAGAATTTAGGTGCACTACGTTGAATTTTATGTCCTTCTCTGAAGCATTGGTCACTGTCAGAGGCAGGATTCTAGTCTAGATTAAATACTGGATCATTCAAGTAAGGTGGAAATTATGAAATCAAATATCCTCTCCAAAGGCTCAGGTGTAACAAGATTTACAGAGATGTCAGCTGCTGGTGTGTGCGTGTGTGTGTATTTAAGATGTTCATCAGTGTTCTAATGGTCCAAAACATTCCAGCAACATTACTGAATGCTGCAGTATTTGGGACAATTTCTTTGATATATTTCTATATGGGAATTTCAAACAATGGACCAATGAAGAAGAGGTTTACTTTTAAGTACAGCTGGAGCAGGATCACACCCAGGGAATATATGGGGTCGGGGGGTGAGGAGGGGGAGAGAATTCTACTTCCTCTTTGGGTTTAATACTGCTTCACTTATTTCCTTTTGTTCATGGAATTTCTGTGTGGTTTGGTGTGTCTGTGTTTTTTTAACATGAGTAACACCACACATTTGAGCACATGGGTATGGCTATTTCCAGCCCACCTGTGTTATCTAAATGTATTGTTTAAAAAGCATCAATTTTCCTGACAAAGCACACACAGACCAAGGGCAGTAAATGTAATAATTGAGGGGAAGAGGTAAATTAGTCTCATAGTGTACTGTCAAGAATTCAGAGCAAGACAAACACACTGCAGTATCTTTCTTCCTTACCATTCGTGTTCTCAGCATAACCTACTTTACTTGCTTTGGTATCTCCTTGGAGAATTCCCCTTTCTGTGAAAACCCTGAAGCCTGCAGTACCTAGCAGAAAACAGGCCAATCAATATTTGTGCTGCAGATGAAAAGATGCAACTTCTTTAAAGTGCATCTCTTAGGAGGACACTACCAAAAAGTCCTCATGTTTTTGTTTCCTCCCTCTGGTCTGTGCATATTTATTTCTGAAGAGGTAGAATGCTGTGAATGTTCCATGCGGAAAGATGGGTTGTTTTTGTTGTTGTTTGTTTGTCTCTGACTCTTTCCCCGTGATTATGAGTTTATGTAACTTAATATAAATGTATTCAACTAATTTTAGGACTTTGTGGGAAGTAAATTAATAATGCAGTATTGCTTAAATAAAGGGGAAGAGGTAGTGTGGGCCTGTGGCAGGGTGAGGTGGGGACAGGAACCAAATAACAGCTGCATGGGTGCTGGAACAATTTGTGTAGTAGGCGTGCTGAGATCCATTGAACCAAATTGTAAACCCTGTATATGATGGAAACCACTTCAATCCAGGGGATGCAGCAGCCCCAACCCCCCAGTACTTCTAGTTCCAGCACCTATGATTAGCTGAAGACCTGACTATTTATCTTGATGTTTTTCAGGTATAGACATTACTGTAGTCGTATGACCGATCTGCTAAGCAGATCCCTCACAAGCCCCATCAGCTCCCTTTCTTCTGGCTAAGCAGGCACTATATTTCCCATCTGCTCCCTCCCCACTGCACTTCCCTTTCCCTTGTCCAAGTAAGGCAAAGGGCCATGAACTAGAAAGAGGCTGGTCTCTGTTGGAAGCATTACCCTCATGGTTAACTTGGTGTTGCAAAGCCAGATGCAGAGTGTCATCCACAGGAACTGTGTGGACAGAGCTGTGTGTGGGGCAGGCTGTGACTACTGGACATAACAGCTGTGTGCAGATCTGTGTTGAACTTATGGGGGAGCATCAGTGACTGGGCAAGGAGCCAGTCCAAAGGAGGACCAATGAGAGACACTAACTGAGCCTGGCCTGGAAACCCAAAAGCTCCTATTTCCTTGAATGGAGCTTGGACTGAAGTGGTCACTCCAGGCACTAGACTTGAAGGGCCCTGACACTTGATTGGATTGTCCCTGAGACCCAAATGATTACTGATATTGCTTACTTTGAACCGTAACCATTAAGCCTCTGTACCTAGGATATTTGCAACCTTTCCGTTTCTTGCCAGCCCTTTCCCTTAGCCATGTGTTTGAGTGGTTATTGGAACCCATCAGGGCTAGCATCTACAAGGCCTACCTGCTGAGCACCTACAATGGTTGCCTCTGAGTTGCGATACACCTGGCATACTACTGGTATCTTAGGGATTTGGTGTACCTCAGCACTGAAGTACCAATAATTAGATGGTTATCACACTATTCCCATGTAGACCCCAACAGAATTAAATGGGGGAATTTAAGACTAATTGCAGCAGTCTGTTCTGTATTTCTTATTTAGCCCCTTATCTTAGAAGCTAGGAACAACAGTTTTAAGGGATTGTTTAGATTGTAAATTCCATGAGGCAGGGACTGTTTTGTTTTGTTTGTTTTTTACAGGTTCCAGCACAAGCCTGATTGGGGCCTGTGAGTGCTATATGTAATATTAGGGAAGTCTAAGACATAAACCCGAGTCCAAATAGATACCCAACTGTCAGAACTGTGGTTTTTGCTCCTCATACAATATGAATTACTGTGATTATCTTATGTCTTTTTGTCTTCATCTTTGTTACCATGTGAAACATGTTGCACTGACCTCCATTCACAGGAACCTGCTAGTTGTTAGATATTTCCCCCGCCCCACAAATGGAAACCGGTCTTTTTAGGGGGAAAATGTCAGGAAGGCATTAAAGGCACTTTAAATGGATAAGTGAATAAGTGACTGCAAAGTCAGATATTTTGAGTCAGTTATTTCCCCTTACATATCTCTTGTGTGACACCAGAATTTTAAGCCAAGTTTTGCCTCAGATGAGGGGTGAAATCCAGGTTCCATTGAAGTCAATAGCAAAATTCCTATTGATTTGAAGTGGGCTTGGATGTCACCCATGATATATTATTTACTTTCTAGAACATGTTATAGCTGTGTTGAGAAACATGGCACCAGTAAAGGGAGTGGTCAAGAAACTTACAGATTGCAGTATTCATGAAATGGCTCAGAGAACAGAATGTGGTATATGTTTGGTGATGAGGCTTGATGCCTGTCTTAAAGGAAACATTGAATCTATCTTTCCACTGAATTTCAGAATGATCTCTGGAAGGCTTGCCTTCACAACTAGTTAACAGCAACTGCTCTAGTATATTACCCTTTTGCAACATCCCAAACACAGCTTGGAAAGGGCAATCTTATCCTGGTTCAGACTCTGTTTGAAACAAATAAAATTATTGGAAGGGAAAATGCAATGTGCTTGTTTGGGACTCAACCACACAGTATAGTGCCTACCATTGAAATTTTTCCAGTGCTGACTCCTGTAGCAGCACAATTACTTAGAGAGAGCGAGCAAGAGAGAGCACTGAAAGATTATAGAGTCTGAACCTGCAATAAAACCTATAGATTTCAGTGGGACTACTTAAATGGTAAGGTACTATTCGATGGAAGGGAGTAGAATCTGGGCCTTACAGTAAGTATTATGCCTAATAGTAAATGGTTGTGAGATAGGGCCTATATTTTGGTGTTAAGAATATTTTTATTTAGAAGAATTGAATTTTATATATAGGTGTGAGGAGAGGGGAAGGAGGGAAGGGAACTCTCTGGCCTGAGTCTCTGAGATCAGTCTCATTAAGCCATTCAAAGGGGCCAGAATCCGACCATAACTAGCCAATAGGAGGTTGGCCACAGGAGAAAATCTGACCATTTCAGAAGTTTCTGTCAATGACCCAGACTGCAGTGTTCTTTCAAATAGCCCAAAGCTGTGTGATTAGCAGACACTGACATTGTGATTACAGAACAAAAACAGAGGCAGCAGAATTCATTTGTACCTTGACCACCATTGAGCTAACATTAAATGTGTGAAGTAGCTTTTCTTCAGTCGATATTGGCAACACTGTGTTGTTATAATGGGATTGTCGGCTCTGCTTCACTTTTGTTAGAGGAACTGGAAGGGCTGGGGGGAAGCTATCTAAATTACATGGTTATGAATTGATCTATGCTTTTTCTGTGTTGAAAAAAAAAGCCAGTGAACAAGAAATAAACTGTAATTTAGGTGGTGTCTTGGAATATCACATAGGTCTCAAGGTACAAAAGAAACAGTAAAACATTAAAATTCCATATCCAATTACTGACACTGATCTTATGGGTTTTTACAACCCTTTTACATCAACATGAAAATGTAGGTTACCATGGTCTGGGATATAGCAAATAGGTACATTCCATACTTAAAAAGATTTATTTAAAGCCTCTTAATAATACATTCCCTCAACTATTTTATAGGGAAAAATAACAAATTTTATCCTCCTTATTCTAGACCTAAGTGGGCTGTTTGTTCACTGCCAGAATGCAGCATTACACCAATAGCAAATATCTGGATTTCAGTGGCTGTTGATTATGTAAGTAAAATTGGCTGATGTATGAAAGAATTAGCCCAATACTGGTGCAAATTCTGTCTTTGAATTTGTAAACACAGTTCCAGTTGAAATCAATGAGATTGCCTGCAGGCATATCCGAGGGCAAGATTTGTTCCCTGTGTGTGCTTTCATCTTGCTTTCTTCTCCATTTCTGTGCTATCAATTAATTTGTTCTTCCTGCTCTCCTGAAGGTTTACCTTTTAAACTTCAATGAAGTTCAGTTATTAGAGAACATTTTTATGCTATGAAGAGGTATAGTTTATTATCCCTTTCTTTATCTTACTAGTGGATCCTAAAGAGAAGATTGATAGGATGGTGAAGAGGTTTGAAAGTGTACTGTCTTACCTAGAGTAATCACATGGTTTCAGGATATTCAATGGAACACAGTGCAGGAGACTTGGAGATAGCCCTGTACCAGGGACAGGAATGATTGAAATGCCGTGTTGCAGTTTTTTTAAAAACTCCATTTTTCTCTCTCCATGTCAATTCTAACTCTTTCTGTTCTATACTTGTATATTCACTTGGTCTCTTTCCTGAATTCTTCCTTCTTATATTTCCACCAACCATTGATATGACATCACCAGGTGCCATTTTGACCGGTCACTGTGACTACTTTGAGTGCTTGTTTACACTTGAAAGAGGAAAAAGGTCAGTCACAAATCTGAGGCCGCAGCCCATCTAACATAAAAATAAACTCACTTTCTCAACTGCAAAACTCTCATAACTATAAATCAATCTGTTGCTTCTTTGAGATTCCTATATAATTTCCTGCGAATATGAACTCAATACTTAAAGTATTAACAGATGCAGACAATCAGAAATAATTATTTCAGTAAATCAAACCTCATGAATATGCATTTTATTCTCTTTAGAAATACTTGATAGTAAATCTGAATGATCTACATTAAATATAAAATCATATATTGTAAAGGAAGTGTTCTTTACTGGTTTTTTTTATTTGAATAGTTGGGAAAACATCATGCAATAAAGTCTTTCTGCCATTACTGTGCACATAATAATCTGAGGCAACTGATGTTTTCTTTTTAATGTTCCTTGTTTTAAATATCTTTTAGTCCTTTAAAACCACAGTTAAGAATAGACTGAGGAAGCTCTAAATAAAGCAATAGGCCAGATTTTCAGTTGGTGTAAATCAGTGAACCTCCACTGAAGTCACAACCTGAAGATCTGACCCATCATGGTTTTTGTTCATTGATTCCAGGACTATTCTTCCATGGAAAATCGGAAGAAAAAACAACTCACATGAGAATGAGATCCTTCTAGTTTTATAGAGGAAACAATCTTCAGAAATCAAAAGTAGCAAAGAGACTGTGATTGTCACTCCAGCTGCTGTGACTGCTTGTAAACTTGTCTAACTGGATAATTCATTGTTTGTACATAAAGCTGATTTCATAGAATATCCTTGCATAAATGTTAGCTACCCAGAAAACCAGAGCAGCATTACAGCAAATGCAAATGTGTCAGAAAAACTTGTTATATAGTTTTGACTAAAAGCTGTTAAAAATCCTTCTTGAAATATTGTCAGAGGTTGTCTTAGAGTTCAGTTGACAAGTGAAACATTGGTATTTCATCTCAATCATAATCAGTAAAAAAGCTGGTTTTAAAATTTTGAGCAGGGACAAGGTAGTGGTCTTAAGTGAGACCTGTGTCACATAGGCCTCGTGCTGGCCTTCTACACAGGTAATGTGCATTTCATCTCATGTGAATAGGCATTGTTCTTGTCAGGGCTGGCTCCAGGGTTTTTGCCGCCCCAAGCAGCCAAAAAAAAAAAAAAAGCCGCGCTCGTGATCTGCGGCGGCAATTCGACAGGAGGTCCTTCGCTCCGAGCAGGAGTGAGGGACTGTCCGCCGAATTGCCGCCGAATAGCTGGACGTGCCGCCCGTCTCCGGAGTGGCCGCCCCAAGCACCTGCTTGCCAAGCTGGTGCCTGGAGCCGGCCCTGGTTCTTGTCATTCTGCACACCCCATCAATATACTTCAATCCTGGCCAAAAGCATCCAGGCTGCTCTAATATGGAGTCATCACTGAGTGATTATTAGAGAGAGATTTGAATAGACTACAAAAAAACTTCTTAAATTTAATTTACCATATGACACATTTAATTAGGAACACACCTAAATTTCCATCCACTATGACTAATTGCTCTCCTCCACATTTTTCTTGAAGTGGTGGTGCCCAGAATTAGACACAGTATCTAGCTGAGTCCTCACCAATGTTGAGTAGAGTGGGACAATTGCCTCCCATATCTTACATATGACACTCCTGTTCATGCACCCCAGCTTCATATTAGCCCTTTTTTGAAACTGTATCACAGTGTATCATACTTTGATTTCTGATCCACTATAACTCCCAGATCTTTTTCAGCAGTAGTGCTGTCTAGCCAGTTATTCCCCATTTTGTAGTTGTGCATTTGATAATTTTTCCTTCCTAAATATAGTACTTTACACTTGTCTTTATTGAATTTCATCTTGTTGAAGTCAGACCAATTCTTCAAATTATTAAGAGCTTTTTGAATTCTAATCCTGTCCTCCAAAGTGCTTGCAACTGCTCACAGCTTTGTGTCCTCTGTAAGTTCTATAAACATATTTTCTATGCTATTATCCAAGTCATTAATGAAAAAGTTGAATGTTACCAGACCCAGGATCCCCACTAGATGCATCTCCCAATTTGACAGCAAACCATTGATAACTACTCTTTGAGTGTGATCTTCCAATTAGTTATGCACTCATCTTATAGTCATTGTGTTGTATTGTTCTAAACTTGATCCTCTGCAAACACCCATCCACATTTTCACTGACTTTTTTTTTTAAAAAGGGAGGGAGGTGTTTCTTAAAAGACTGGTGGTAGTGTTGTGGGGTCCATCAAGAAGAAATTGCAGCAGTTTTAAAATTGTGCCCCTTTTCATTGTATAACCTATCGAGTGCAATCAAATCACAGGACAGCATCTTGTCTCTGAATGTGTATTATGCAAGATTAAGCCCATGTACTCTAAACATATAAAATCATGTAATGTTTGTGCATGTAATATACCTCAAGGAAAAAGGAAGTTGGTTATCAGGAAGTTGTTCTGTTTGATTTATCTGGATTATTTAGTTTAAAGAGTAATTATTCAATTGGAACAAGTTTTCAGTCAGAGAACACTTGCAGTATGCAGAAAAGAAATGTACCTGTCCAGCCTTTTTCTGAATTGCCTTTGCTATTATTTCAGCTATTTGAGTTGGAATAATATTCTTCCTCACAGTGCAACTTCTCTATCAATACAGGACTTTTTGACAAGCTGCAATCAGAGATTGAGAATGACATATTCATAGAATCATAGAACTGGAAGGGACCTCGAGAGATCATCTAATCCAGTCCCCTGCACTTATGGCAGGTAAGTATTATCTAGAGACCATCCCTCATGGTGTTTGTCCAACCTGCTCTTAAAAATCCCCAATGATGGAGATTCCACAACCTCCCTAGGCAATTTATTCCAGTGTTTAACCACTCTGACAGTTAGGAAGTTTTTCCTAATGTCCAACGTAAACCGCCCTTGCTGCAATTTAAGCCCATTGCTTCTTGTCCTATCCTCAGAGGTTAAGAAGAATATTTTTTCTCCCTCCTCCTTGTAACAACCTTTTATGTACTTGAAAACTTATCATGTCCCCCCTCAGTCTTCTCTTCTCCAGACTAAACAAACCCAATTTTTTCAATCTTTCCTCATAGGTCATGGTTTCTAGACCTTTAATCATTTTTGTTGTTCTTCTCTGGGCTTTCTCCAATTTGTCCACATCTTTCCTGAAATGAAGTGCCCAGAAGTGGACACAATACTCCAGTTGAGGCCTAATCAGCACAGAGTAGAGCGGAAGAATTACTTTTTGTGTCTTGCTTACAATACTCCTGCTAATACATCCCAGAAAGATGTTTGCTTTTTTTGCAACAGCGTTGTACTGTTGACTCATATTTAGCTTGTGGTCCACTATGACCCCCAGATCCATTTCTGCAGTACTCCCTCCTAGGCAGTCATTTCCCATTTTGTATGTGTGCAACTGATTGTTCCTTCCTAAGTGGAGTACTTTGTAATTGTCCTTATTGAATTTCATCCTATTTACTTTAGACCATTTCTCCAGTTTGTCCAGATCATTTTGAATTTTAATCCTAACTTCCAGAGCACTTGCAACCCCTCCCAGATTGGTATCATCCACAAACTTTATAAGTGTACTCTCTATGCCATTATCTAAATCATTGATGTAGATATTGATCAGAACTGGACCCTGAACCGATCCCTGTGGGACCCCACTCGTTATGCCCTTCCGGCATGACTGTGAACCACTGATAACTACTCTTTGGGAACGATTTTCCAACCAGTTATGCACCCACCTTATAGTAGCTCCATCTAGGTTGTATTTCCTTAGTTTGTTTATGAGAGAGTATCAAAACCCTTACTAAAGTCAAGATATACCACATCTACTGCTTCCCCCCTAGCCACAAGGCTTGTTACCCTGTCAAAGAAAGCTATCAGGTTGGTTTGACATGATTTGTTCTTGACAAATCCATGCTGACTGTTATTTATCACCTTATTATCATCTTCTATGTGTTTGCAAATTGATTGCTTAATTATTTGCTCCATTATCTTTCCGAGTACAGAAGTTAAGATGACTGGTCTGTAATTCCCCGGGTTGTCCTTATTTCCCTTTTTATAGATGGGCATTATATTTGCCCTTTTCCAGTCTTCTGAATGTCTCCCATCTTCCATGACTTTTCAGAAATAATTGCTAATGGCTCAGATATCTCCTCAGTCAGCTCCTTGAGTATTCTAGGATGCATTTCATCAGGCCTTGGTGATTTGAAGACATCTAACTTGTCTAAGTAATTTTTGACTTGTTCTTTCTCTATTTTAAACTCTGATCCTACCTCATTTTCACTGGCATTCACTATGTTAGATGTCATGTTGATGAGGTTGTAATGCCAACTATTATTCTCTGGGACCCAGCCTCCCCTTTGTTTTCCTGGCTCATGAAGCCATATATCAAGCACCTGGACAGCAGCAAAGACTGATTTAGCCATCACCTGAGCAAGTGCAGGATGACCGTGGAGTGTGTTTCTGGCAGATTAAGGTGCTGGTGGAGATGTTGTATGACCAGGCTTGATCTCAGTGAGCCAAATGTTCTTATTGTTGCTGCATATTGTGGGTTTTTTGGATAATATCTGTAACACTTTTACCCATCTGAGTTGGCAGCAGCAAGGGCCGGGTTCAGTATTTACGGGTTCCATTTCAATAACACAATGCAAAACCGGCTTGAGCCCCCACCCAGTGACCTAGGACAATTACATACCACCCCCCCAGGGCGCCTCTAAGAGGCAATACTTCCCCTCTCGCAAGCACGGAGTCTTGAGTGTAGCAAAATTCCTAATGAAGGAGGGAAACAACGCGGAATTATGTTGGGGAAAACACCACAAACAGGTTTCATAACACAAACCACAAGCAAAAGACCCATCCTTGAGTAAGTGTGGCAGTGACCTTTTCCCCTCAGGGTCTTAAGTAAGTCCAACAACCCAAAGTCTCTGTCCCTGGTCAAGAATCAGAGGGGTAGCCGTGTTAGTCTGGATCTATAAAAAGTGACAAAGAGTCCTGTGGCACCTTATAGACTAACAGATGTATTGGAGCATAAACTTTCGTGGGTGAATACCCACTTCATCAGACGCAGCCCCAGAGTTCAAAAGTTTATCTGCAGAGTTTTACCTCCCAGCCTGGGTGTCAATGGGGAAGGGGGCACAACGGTGTTAAGGGGGCACCTTACATGGTCCAAGGCCAACTGCCCCACCTCTCCATGGGGTTCTGCTGCAGCCTTCACCACAAGCCACTCCGCCATCCCGTGAGCCACTCCAGCCATTCCACAAACTGCTCTGCTCCGCCAGCTACTCCGCTCTACCAGCCATCCCATAAATTGTTCTGCCAGCTGCTCCACAATATATCTTCAACCCTTCCCCCACTACTTAACACAGCACTCAGTGATTACAGCCTGTAGTAGGGAAGCCTCAGTGCTGCTGCACCATTGGTCCACAGTGAATTCAGCTCAGCAGGTTGTAACTAATTGAATCAAAATTAGCTCTGATATTCCACAGTGGTAGGGGAGAGGAAGAAAGGGGTACAATTGATGTTTCAAGCCCTCAAAAGGGGCCCATACCATCAGATGCAAATACCTGTCCCCAGTCTCTCTCTATTCACTGGGTTGTGGAACCCATGTCCCTGGTCTGGTGAGTGCTACTTAGTTGATGGCGAGTCCCTCTGTCATAAAACAGTTGATTCACATAATCAGGGTAACAACACTTTATTCTTCCTGACCCAATAACAGAGAAACTGGGGATCCCATAGCCGCCCAAAGTGACCATTTGGGCTGCTGTGGGCTCATGCTAGGTGGGGTGGGTGTGCTTATGCAAACAAGATCAGCCCCTGAAGTTCTTTTCCACAACTTGCCACAATTCACCACCAGATGTCATGGTAGAGCTCATCCTGACTCTGCTCACATATCTATGAGGCCAATGAGGAATTAGTACTGGGATGGGGGAGGGAGACTGTCTGCTGACACAAGAACCCTTGGAGGAGCCGTGCAATTGAGAGAAGCCATAAGGGCACACTTTAATAGTTTACCATAGCCAGACAGCGTGTTGTTTTGTGTTGCTTAGTGAATATACCGTACTTAGCTGGCTTATGAATTGTTATGAACTGATGGGGGGGGGTTAACGACTTGGAGGGTTGCATCTCTATTTTGAGACAAAGAAAATAAATCATACTTTTAAAAAAATAGAACTTTATTATGCAGTAATACAACACATTCACTGATAAAAAAAGAAAGTGCCAGGTGCTGTTTACTCTGGGTTGCATCACAGCCAATGTAGAGCATTTATAGAAATTTTCCTTACTGTTCACTGAGTTTAGTAGAATACTGTTGCCTTGAAGAGGTATATGATCTTGGCTCTGGGAAGAAGGAATTATATCCATACAGTGTAATGGCTGCTGGGATTTAGGCCTCTGGGTGTTTTGCTCCATGATCATCTGAGTTCATTGTCTAATGAACTGCATGATATCTTGGTGCTCCTTTCAATCCTTTTGTCTTGCCACTTGGTCCTTCTGTCCTTGCTCCATTCCCTGGTCTCATGGGCCCCTGACTTAGTAGTTTTAACCAGTTCTGAGAACATATCTTCCCTTGCCTGTTTCGTTTTTCTTCCATATCGTGATCAGTTTCTCTACATGTGTAGAAAAGATGGGCCTCAAGGGTATCCCAGTCGAGGTCACTGATAAAAAAAAGCAGACAACCGTTGTTAGATTGAAGGGGGTTATCAGACATCAAAAGATAAGTGACACAACTCCTTAAAATTTTCCCTGATACAGCTGCACTAAAAAAGGACAGGCTCACACTCACTACCACTTGCTTCACAACTGTTCAACAGCGCACAGCAGGTTGCTTACATGGGGAAACATCAAACCCTCTATCTGTGAGGGAGGGGGCTGGGTGGATAACTGAAGGGATAGTGTAGTAAACACTGCTATAGGCAACAAAATGTTGCTTTTTCCAAGGGTCACCTACTTATTCCAGGGAATATCTTGCACAGTCCCTATACTCTTTCATGAGTGCCATCACAGTAACAATCTGAACACTGAAGCACCAAAACACTGTATGTGGAACTATGACACTTTTTCACAGTTGGAAAAACTGAGGAAAAGAGATTAAGGCAAAAAATGTTTGACTTTTTGATACCTAAATGCATATTTAGGCATCCACACACATGGCCTGACTTTCAGCGGTGGAGAGCCTCTGTAGCTCCCAGATTCATTTCTGTACTACTGCAGAGCTCAGGCAGCTTGCACTTCTACTCAGCTGCCTGCTAGCTTCCTAGAGTAGGCTAGGGAGTCTGATGGGCCACCCTAGTCACTCCTTCCTGCCCCCTCCTCTTCTAGCTTACCTCATCTCTGTCCCAACATGCTCCTGCACTAGGTGTTGCTGCAGCAGTGGGTCAGAGCAGGTGGAACCTGCTACATGCATACTCCATGAGCCCTCTGCACCACTCCCTGGAGGTGTGTAGATGACCTCTACCTCTGGTACTGTCATACAGGGTCCAAAGGACAACTGTGGATCTGGCCCATTGTTTTTACCAGGAATCCTGGGTACTCATCTGAGGTCAAAACCTGTCTCAGATTAAATGATTTTTAAAATGTACATACTTAAATTTACAGCTAAATTTGGCATAAAGTTACACATGTATCTTTCCTAAAGGGAGCGTTCCACTTCTGTATTTCTATGAGCCAAGACCTTTGCTGGAATAACATCTGCCCCTTCTTTGACTTGCCCAGCAGCTGTTGGCAGTTCCACATTTCTGAATTAAGTAATTTTTTTATTAAGACACAGACCTTCTAACATTTCAAATAATCTTAGCTTCCTCCCCCATCAGCCAGAACTGATTAAAAACCCGCAAGTCATTGTTTCTCAACAGGAGAGGAGAAATAACTTATAATCAGTGAAATACTTAATCATTAGCTTCTAAATGTGATGGGGTAATTAATTGGAACACTAATTAAGTTGGAATCTGAAATAACTGAGTGATGGGTAATCTGTGTGGGGGGAAAATAGCAAATTGGATTTATTTTGTTGTATTACTCACCAGGAACACATTTCTCTGTTAATTGCAAATTAATAGCTCACCTGTCAATGCTTGCACTACAAATGTTACCTTACCAGATCAGCCCTAGGTGAATGTAGATTTGGAGAAGTAAATGAAATATTCTCAGACATCTATAGAGTTGCCTACATCTTAGAGAAAAGGCAATCTGTGTATTGTACTCCACATAGTTACAGTTTTGTGGCTCTGATGGTTCTATGCAATTGCCTTTTGTCTTATTTTTGAAAGTAGTCTCAAGGTGAAACCATTTAGAGGTTGACTTCAAGAAGACATGAGCCCTGAATGATGAAAAAGTCACTTATGCCTTTGAACTCATCAATTTCTGCTTTGTACATTGAGAGTAGGGTTTCAGATTCTATACACAAGATTTAAAAAAATTCTTCGCTTATCAAAAAACTGTTTTTATATTGGCCCCAATTACTACAGTAGATTGTAGTAAGAGCCCAAATATGACACTACAGGAAGCTGTATTACTATAGTACTACTCTAAAACGCTGGACTATAATTTTATTCAATAGTGTCTTTTTTACAGCCTGTATTCCAAGGTGCTTTCCAGAGTTAAAGCACAATTCTGTTCTGAGAATGGCTGTGTACAAATGTCACATTCATACCCAATAGATCTGTTCCCCGTGAATATTAAAAATGTTTTACTACTTTTTGCATTTTCCCCCCCGAGTACTGCAGAGACAACACAGCTATGGGAAAGGGACCTGGATTCACTTTTTTTTTTTGTCTTGTGCATTAGCCACAAAATTAATTCTTAAGCATATGTTTGCAGGATTGGGGTCAAAATTCCAAACAACCTCACCAAAGATAATGGGATTTCACAGGTGCTACTGAGGTCAGACTCTTAGAACAGTGGAATTGCAGAGGTGAATGTGATAGCAACATTTAGCCTTCAGACTCTTACTGGTGATGCTGCATAAATTAGAAAGAACCCAGATTGAGTTTAGCATTTTAGGTTGAGTTGGCAGGATGGTCAGACTATGGTTTTGCTTGCAAACTGAACACCTTTAGATTTTTAAATCAGACAGCGTAACCAAGGAACTCCATGATATTTTTAGTCACTTTCAGAGTCAATTGGATTTTAAACCACTTACAGCTGCTACAAATAGAAGAGGGAGAATTTTTTTTTCTTCTCTTCTACTGAGGAGAATATGCATAATACTGGTATCATAAACATCTAAGGACACTGGTGTGGTGTAATTCTGAGGACCAGGTTTGTTAAAATAACCAGTTGTTATGAAGTAACCCTATCTGGTAATGGAATCCTAAGCACTAATTTGATGATTTTGTGGATTGAAGAGAAAAGACTATTTACTTTATTTTCTTTGGCAAACCAATCATTCTGATATCACTTGTGAAGAATGATTGTATAGGTATGCAGTATGGATATAAGGACAAATTCTTGTGTTTGGTTATGGTCCTGCAACTCACAGATATAGAGAATTTGCAGGGGCGTTCTTGAGTACAGAAACTTGCTCACAGGCTCACTGTGCAACTCTCATGTGCATAGTGCAGAAGTAATCTATAGGCTATTTTGTCTACTTAGAGCTTAGCAAATATTGGAATTTAAATCCTGTGGGAAATACTGGCATTTTACAATTTTTTGTCCTAAAGTAGGATGAAAAGTTGAAATTTTTCACAGAAGAAAGTGTTTTTTACATTTTTTTTTTTTAAAATGGCAACATTTTTGGCACTTCTGATTGAAACATTTTTGATATTGCAAAATCAATGTTGAAAAGACCTGAAACATTTTGTTTCAAGTCAGTTCCATGTTAAACTGTGTGAATCTGCTTTACTTCATGGGAATTGTAGTTCAGGTACCTGATACCTGCATTATCTTCTATGGGCCAGAATTCATGAGAATCCCATGATGAATCACACAGCTCTGTCAGGGAGAGACCATGTTGCATCCTGGAATATGGAGTCTGATGACAGAACTTGGCTCATAGAAAAGAATGGGGGCATGGGCCACGCAAGGTATAACTTCCACGTGACAGTGTGGCCCCACAAGGAAATGCAGTTTAATGTTGAAATGGTTCAATGAAATACGTTGGGTCAATTCAACAAACCAAAATATTTGATTTGAGTTGAACTGATGGAAAATTGAAATTTGTTGGCAAAATCAAAATTTTCCTGCAGAAAATTTCAATATTGCAGAAACTACATTTTCCATTAAAAATAAATTTGATGGGAAAAATTCACAACCAACTCTACTCCTATTGTATAAATAAGCTTGGCAGGATTAGATTTTTGTTGGTAAATGTCAATTTCACCATACACATGCAAACTGATTAAAAATATTTCTATTAATAATAGGCAAAATGTATAGATAGGCAAAGTAAGAAATTCTGCTTGAGAACTTATTAGAGTTTAATTTAAGAATATTTATTTTGCATATTTTGACATGTGATATTTGCAATTTGTGTGTTAATTGTTACAAAGCTTTAACTTTTTTTGAATCTCAACATTTAATCTCATTAAACAATTCTTGTCTGATGCTTCCACCCCACATTTTGCACAACTGTTAAAATTTAAATAGATAAAAATTTAAAAATAATTAAAAATAAACATTGATATTATCTATCAAAATTATTTAAAAAAAAATCTGTCAAGCCTATCTGTGACAATGAAATGGTTAGGGATGAGTTACATTCCATTATGTGGCCTACTATTGTAATGTCTAGATTACCAAATAGCTTTATCTTGAATTTGCTTTCCTTTCCCTCTTGCTCTGTGTGAGTCCCAGCAGCTCTGGTTTACTCTTGCCTGCCTGCCTGCTTTCTGATGACTTGCTCTTCCTAAATCTTTCAGCATGTGCCTATGTAGGACAAGACAGAGACTTTCATTACATCTATACTTCATATTAAAAAAAAAAAAAAAAAAAAAGGCACTCTCTGCACATGAGCTTTCTTGGTGTTGCTGATTTGGTGTGACAATTCTTCCCAGCTCAACTTATTTAAAGAACTACATTAAAGAGCTCCCGCTCTGCACCCCTCCCTCTCTCCCCACTGAAATTAAATTTCAGAGTAGCAGCCGTGTTAGTCTGTATCCACAAAAAGAAGAACAGGAGTTGGGTTGTAGTCCACGAAAGCTTATGCTCTAATAAATTTGTTAGTCTCTAAGGTGCCACAAGTACTCCTGTTCTTCTTTTTGTGAAATTAAATTATATTTCAGACCAAAACTTTTGTAACATTTTAAAGAGCAAAGTAATTGATTCTGGTCTTCTTCAGACAAGGTATGATTACTGAATATACCCCCAAATAAATCTATCTCAAGCAATTTATCAAGGGCTCATGCACTTAATGGTCTCTTGATCAGAGTAGTTGGAAGCAATTTGCCAGAGAATGGAATGTCATTACAGGTTGGCATAATATACTAAAGGGGGTGGACTGGATGACCCAGTAGTTTTATTCCTATCTCCAATTTCTGTGATTCCTACTGTGATGTGTTTTCCATCCCAGGCTCCAGTCCTGAAGCTTCCTCCAAAGGTTCCTGCTTTCCTGCCAAGTAATGGCTTGTCTTCTGTACAGAGTTAACTCAAGTTGTAACTTGAGTGTTGCTTCTAATCCCGTCCTCACATGCAAACCTTTGACTTGTGTGGTGGTGCTTTTAACTCAAGTTGGCTGGCCTGTCAGTGTATATGCTGTAGCACAACTTCTTCAATTGCTAACCCAGCCACTATGTGCAGCTCAGGTGTTACTTTGCAATGTGGCCAAACTCTCTCAAGCTAGACTAATTTGAGAGGAATTAAGGTGAGTTAACTGCAGTGAAGAAAGCCTAAATTTTAACCACTAGACACCCTTCCTCCCAAACCAAGTAAAGTGCAACTTTCTATATTCACTCAGAAATAATAAGGTACAGTCCCCTCTTGTGTATTATGGACTTGAGGCTTGATCTTGCAAGGGGCTGAGTACCTCTGTCTTCAATGGGAACTGAGAGTGCCCAGCACTCTGCAAAATCAGGTCCACAGCAAGCCAAATTCTGCTCTCTATTACCTTTGTGCCACTCCACTGAAAAGCAAACTTCAGACATCACCGTGTAAAACATGCCCAGTATAATCTGCTGGGTGTATAGAGTACATTTCTTCAAATGGCACTGGAACACTTCACTGCCCAGATCAAACACAGATGGGCGAGATATAAGGACCTGAATAGAACAGAGTAGTTCACTTTCTGAATGTGTCCTGTATTCAAGAAAATAATCCATTAGGTGCCTGTAGCTGTGAATGTACGTGGCAGAATGGATGGGTCAACAGCTCTGTAGTCATTATTTTAAATTAAGAGAAAGCTAGGTTGTTTTGATCAAAACCATTAACTCCAAGAATTGCAGTCTGTAAACCAGTTACTGCCCAAGCTGTCAACGGAATCCAGCCATTGCTGAAAGTGCACAGGTTTTCTTATGTGAAGCATTGAAACATCTCAGCCCATTAAATAAACAGTTCTTGCAAAGCCATCTATTTCTCCTTTTTAAAATCTGTTTTGTGAGGAAAATGGGCAGTTTTTGACCAGGCAGAGCTGTGATTAAAGGACAGTCTGTTTCCCTGACTGGCCATTTTGGTGCAATACAACAGATTTTAGATAACCTAATGAAGATAATTTTGTTCCTGCAGTAGGAAACCATAGCAACCTGCCACTTTAGAATGCATACTATATAATCTCTCTGTCCTTCAGTTAGTATTTTGCAGTCCAGAAATAGTCATCTCCTAATGTGTGAATGTAAAAGGTCAGGCGAATGTAATCTAAGTGACAATACAGTCCCCCAGGTAAACCGTAGCCCTGTTTACACTGTTCATGTGCATGGTACATAATTATACCACAGATTCCAGAGAGAAGAGATATAGGGTTTGTGTGCTGTAATTACTTAAGAAACACTTAAGGCACCTCTGAAAATTGGCAAACCAAAATGTTTCATGAAAATCCCCCTTCCTTCCCACACCTCAGCTCTAGAAATGTTTCTGCTTATTTTTGGCACAATTTTCTCAAATTATAGTATTCAAAGTTCAAAGCTTTCTTGTCACTGGCCTCTTTGATATCACTTAATTTAGGTACAAATAACCACAGAAGCACTGAATAATTACATGGTATTGTAGATGCCCTGCAATTCCCTAATGCATGAGTACAGCTGGCCAAAGATGCCAGGTTCTGCTGTGAGAGAATGCAACTGTCACAAGGATCTTTTTAACCACCAATCCTGTAGAAATTCTAGCAAAGCAAAATTATGGACAATATTTGTATGAAACTAGTTAAAATTCACCTCTGTAGTTCCAAGTTTTGTTGTTCAGGGCGGGGAGTAAGGGATTATAACAAAGGAGCTAGGAATCTGAGGTTCCACTTGCAGCGTTACCAAGTAATTTTCCTCTCAGGTAGAAGCAACTTTCTGAGGGCAGAGTGGACTGGGTTTCTGGCTTCATTAGTAGAGAGTAGATTTGTCAGTCTTACAGAGGAAGAAGTGTCATCAAGGATGGCTGACTCCTCTGAGCTGGTCTGTCATCTCACTTTCCCCTTGGTGATATGGTTCCATAGGGAGCTATTGTTGGAATCTCCCCACTACTGTGGAATAGCAGTTATGGAAGGGCCAAACAGGTGTTATTGCTGATTGGATTCTTTTGCTTTAGAATCTGTGACACACATTGGCTGTTTTTTTTTCTTTCTATGAATCTTATGGAGCTCTTTCCCATGCGGTCCAATCAGTGGAGTGTCCACAAGTAAGTGGGTATGATGCAGCAGAGCTGATATTCTATCCCCTTTTGTTTTCCCCTACTGGGAGGAAAATTGAGTTGATACTTGACCCTGTCTTGAAAAATGCAACATAATTTGGTGCAACTGGCAGTCTGTGCTCAGGAGAAGCCCAGGACTGGAGCAGCAGAGTCAGGATTCAGGTGCATTGTTAAAAGGGCGTAAGGAGCTTTGTAGAGTGCATCCATATGATGCACGTCTTCTTGTTCTATGGCTACCAACTCTTCACTTTCAAGGACTCTAAATTTTGTAAATTTATCTGATACCCCTTTTAAAAAGAGGGGGGGAGGGGGAAAGACTCCTCCTCCCACACACAGAAGAGGAGATAGAAAATTCCAGCAAGGGAAAGGTGTTCTTTAGTTGTATGATAATGTTACAGTTGTAGAAAACAGTGAACACTTGTACCCTACTTCTTTAATATTGTTTGCAGGTCATCACTAAGGCTATGATTTTTTTCATGGAAAAATTCAATAAATTTTATGACCGAGGTGTGGGAATACAAGGATATGCCACAGAAAGAGGGAAAGCAGAGGGCCTGTAGGGAAATGGGCTGGTGGACAGCAAGCTCACCCAGGACTAACCCAGCAGTGGCAGCTCCTGTCTTGTGGGCCTGGGCCTGGTTCCCCACTTTAGGCATTGCGACCTGCCCCACGTGGTTGCAATGCCACTCAGATTTGGTGCCTCTGCCCATCTGTAGATGGAGAAGGAGAGGCAGACGTGCCAAACCTGAGTGGCGTTGTGACCCAGCGCGCGAGGTCGCAGTAGTTATCCAATTTGGCCCTCCACTGCTCTGTCTCCATCTATAGAGGGGCAGATGTGACAAACCTGAGGGGTGTTGGGACCACATGGGCCAGGTCCTAACACCTGGAAGAGAAAGGAGCCACTGTTGAGAGGGTCCTGAACTTTATTTAAGTTCATGATTACCACTAACACAGTGACCGCCACACCAAAATTGTAGCCTTAGTCATCACCCATACAATAACTTTGAGTTTTCAGATAACTCACCTAGATTCTGGGCTGTTACTCATATTGTTCTGACAAAAATTGGAAATTTTAATATTGGAAATTTTGCTTTTTAAAAAATGAGTATATTACCATAGATTCATAGATTTAAAGTCCAGAAGGGATAATCGTGACCATCTAGGCTGACCTTCTATATAATACAGGCCATAGGACTTCCTTGAATTAATTCCTATTAGAAATAGGACATATCTTATAGGGAAAAAAAATCCAATCGTGATTTTAAAAATTGCTAGTGATGGAGTATCTACCATGATCTTTGGTAAGTTGCTCCGATGATTAACCACCCTCCCTGTTAAAAAAATTGTTTTATATTCGGTGTGAATTTGTGTAACTTCAATTTCCAGCCATTGCATCTTGCTACATCTTTGTTTGCCAGATTGCTTTCTGTTTTCTCTTCCCTATGGAAGTATCTACAGAGTGTGCTCAAGTGACCCTTTGATCTTCTCTTGGATAAGCTAAACTGATTTTGCTCCTTGAGTTTTTCATTAGAAAGCACGTATTCCAATCCTTTAATGATTCTTGTGGCTGTTCTCTGAACACTCTCCAATTTTTAAACATCCTTCTTGAATTATGGACACACTATTCCAGGAGCAGTCATACCAGTGCTAAATACAGAGGTAATGTAACCTCTGTACTCCTACTTGACATTCCCCTGTTTATACATTCAAGGATAGCATTGGCCCTTTTGGCCACAGCGTTGCACTGGGAGCTCATGTTCGGCTGACTATCCACTAAGACTGCCAAGTCCTTTTCAGACTCACTGCTTCCTATGATAGAGTTTCCCATCCGGTAAATATGGCCTGCATTCTTTGTTCCTAGATGTATACCTTTACATTTGGCTGTATTGAAACACATGGTGTTTGCTTGTTTCCAGTTTACCAGCAGATTCCGATTCCTCTGTGTTGCTGACCTGTCCTCTATATTATTTACCACTTTTCCCCTCCAATTTTTGTGTCACCCACAACATTATCTGTGATGATTTCATGTTTTCTGCCAGGTCACTGAAAAAATGTTAAATAGGCCAACTGGGCCAGAACCAGTCCTTGTGGGACCTCAGTAGAAACCCAACAGTTTGATGATGATTTCCCATTTACTATTCTTTTTGGAGATGTGCCAGTTAACCAGGTTTTAATCAATTTAATGGCTGCCATGTTGATTGTGTATCATTCTAGGAGGGTTATTAATCAGAATGTATGGCACTAAGTCCAATGCCTTCCAGAAGTATATTACATCAACACTATTGCCTTTATCAACCTAACCTGTAATCCCGTCAAAAAGATATTGTTAGTCTGACAAAATCTATTTTCCAAAATCACATTGATCGACATTAATTATAATACCCTCCTTTAATTCTTTATTAATTGAATCCTGTACCAGCCATTTGATTTATTTTACTGATGCCATGGTGATAGGCCTATACTCACCTGGATCATTCCATTTACCCTTTTAAAATATTGGCACAACATTAGCTTTTTTTCCAGTATTGCAAAGCTCCTTGAAAATCAACATTAATGCTCCAGAGATCTTCGTGGCCAGCTCCTTTTTAAAATTCTCAAATGCAAGTTATATACACCTGCTGATTTAAAAATGTCTGACTTGGTAGCTGCTGTTTAACATCTTCTTGTGTTACTGTTGGAATGAAAAGTAGGATGAGAGGACATCATCTCTATTTGGAAAAAAACCCAGATGAATAGAAATACCGAATACTTCTGTGATTTTCACATTATTATTGACAATTTTACCATCTCTGTCTAGTAATGAACCAGTACTACTGTTGGGATTCCTGTATTCCTAATATATTTAAACTCCTTATTGTCCTTGGCTCTGCTGGCCATAGATTTCTCTTTGTGTCCCTTTTACTTCCTTTATCAATTATATACAATTCCTAGCTTCTTATTTATATTCACCACTACAATCTTCCCCTTTCTTTTATTTGCTATATATGGTTTTATTTTGATAGCAGTGTTTAATTCTCCTCTGAGCCAAGCTGGCTTTTTAACGTGCATAGCCTTTCTTTTTGATTGTGGGACTGTAGTTTTTTGGGCATCTGGTAAAATATTCTTAAACAGCTCCCAGTTATAATTCACATTTTTCTTTTTAAATTCTTTCTTACAGTTTATAATTGTTTTCAGCTTTGTAAAACTGGCAGTTTTAAGCTAATAGTTTCTAAGTCATACATTACTGGTTTGGACTTTATTCTGTTTGCACACAAGAAATGTAATCAAGTTGTGCTCACTTGCACCTAAGTAACCACTAATTCAATTCCTTTTTATCTGTCAAAGTGACGTCTCATAAAGAATAAGTTGGATGCACCTCTTGAGTTGTGATCTCAGTTAGCTGTTGAAATCACACATGACTGACTATATTGCAAGTGTCAGAATATTGAGATAGCACCAAAATAAGAAGCAAAAAACAAAATTTTTAATTTAAAAAGCAAGGGGAAAATGTTAGATTCAGATTTAAAGTTTTTCCAAATGGGGGCACTGTTGGTACAGGACTTATATTATCTTTTTTCATATTGAATGTAGCACTCATTAAAGACTGAGAGTTTCAGTATATTTATATTAGGCATTTCAGAGAATGTGTTGCAAAATTATTTTTACATATAATACCAGGGCTGACAAAAGAACCAGAAAAGACGGTGAAGGAAGATATTTTTATAAAAAGGACTTTCAATTTAACCATCCACTAAAAAGATTTTCAAATTCCAAGGAAGTACGACAGCTCACTGGATAAGAAGAGTTGGCAAATCTGCATTGTAAGTTCAGAATGGTTTTTTACTTTTGATTTTTTTTATTTTAAGAGACTTTGTCAAGATTCACAAACAGAGAATGCAACCCTTTCCCTGCTGGACCAGTACCTTACCTGATGTTTTCCTGTCTTATCAAAATCCATGTCCAGATAGGGGTATTGTGACAAGGTGCCAGGCTGGGACTGCTGAGCCAGCCCTCTGTCATGCCAGCTCCCATTAAGGGAAGTAAATTGGAGCTGGCTAGAGAAACCTCTGCCTGATTGGCAAAGGGGAAACAGCTGCCAGCTTGATTAGCCTGGGGCTGCATAAAAGCCTCAGGGGAAGGAAGCTAATGGGGGGCAGATAGAAAGGAGGAAGCCAGAGAGTGGGAGCTTGGCTTTCCTGGTTGCTGCAACTGGGAAATCCTTTAGACTGAAACCCCCCAAGCTATATGTGGGGGTGAGATGGTGGTGGGAATTGCACCCTGTAAATAAACTGCACTGGTAATTGCTGAACCTGAGGGTCTCTGAGTGGTTTTTGGAGCAGAGCAGAGGCAGGCACAAAGAGGGCCCTGCTGCACCCTATTACACATGGGGGTTTGTCTGGGACCCTGAGCCAGTGCAAGAGTTTAGTGATTGGGAGATGGAAGAGACCCTGCAATGGCTGGTGAAGCTGCAGGAGGAGATGCAGAAGGCTATGCAAGGCCTTTAGCAATCCCACCATGTGGAAAAGCAGACCTTACTTACCTGGAAGACTGAGTAGCAGAAAAGCCTCCAGGACTTCATATGGGAGTAGGCCACTATACAACAGCAGCTCCTGCAGAGGATGGTGAGTCCCACAGTGGGGGATGGTACCCAAGGGCTGAGCATAGGACTATGTAAGATGGGCCTGGCAGATGACCCAGATGCATTCCACTGCACCTTTGAGTGGGTAGCCATGGGGGCTGGATGGGACAGGGCAACCTGGGCCCTGTGGTTGGCTCCCTATCTGGCAGGCAAAGCCCAAGTGGCCTATATGGCCCTGAGGGAAAAGGAGGTCTGGAATTAAGATGCGTTAAAGGCGGCTGTCCTGTGTGAAGTACCGCCAGAAGTTCCGGTCAGCAAGGTGGATGGGGTTTGTAGCCCTGGCCATTTGCCCAAAGGGGGATGGACTGGGCCACTTGCTGGCTGAGACCCAGCACCCAGACAGTGTAGGAGATTATGGATGCGCTGGTCCTAGAACAGTTTCTACAGGGCCTCCCTGAGAACATCCGGGTACGGGTTAGGTGGCATCATCCAAGTACAGTGGAGGGGGCCATGAAACTGACCGATGAATACACAGAGGCCAACTTTCCCAGGAAAGAGGGATGGTCCTATAAGGATGTAGAGTCTGGGAGAGAGCCCAGAGAACCCCAACCCAGAAAGGGCCCAGAGGGGAAAAGGGAAGATGCCCGAGGAGCTCCTCCTGGGGCCTGACTGATTGTTTGCTGGCAGTGCAGGCAACTGGGACATAAGAAGGGGGACTGCCTGTACATGGAGTGTGGCGTGGCCAAGTTTTGCAGCCGTACAAATGGTGGAGGGCAGAGGAAGGGGCAGAAACTGTCCACCATTCTGGTGATGGTGGGGTGGAAACCGCAGAGGGGCCTCATAGATACAGCCTCAGCCTGCTCTCTTATTTCAGAGGGGGCTGGTAAAGCCATACTGGATGATTCCTGGAGCCAAGATGGACCTTGAATGTGTCCAGGAGGATAAGAGACAGTGCCCTATGTCCCAGGTGCCCCTCAAGGTCTGGGGCAGGTATTGGTGGAAATGGGTTGGGGTGGTAAAGGGGCTGTCTTATCCAGTAGTGTTGGGTACAGACAGGGACCCTGTCCCCAGAGGGAAAGGAGGCACTGGGAGGAAGCACATGCTGGGGAAAGGGGTTGGTATCCCAAAGAAAGGGGTGGAAATCCCTAGACCATGAAGCTCTGGTAAGGAAGGAGACCAATGTCCACAGGAGATTGAAATAAAAAGCCCTAGACAACAGAGCCTGAGTCAGAAAGGAAATAAGGAAGGAGAGACGAGGGAGACATCCTGCCCAGGGCCCTTAGCAGAGGAGACAGGCCCAACAGAGCTCCCTACAAGGCGACCTCCAGGAGAAGAGGCCCAGGCCCTGCTTTCCAGGTTTGAGGAACCTGAGGCCCTGGGTATCCAGGGGGAAGTAGGGACCAACCCCAAACCCCTGCCAGAAGGGGAAGAGGGAAAAGGAGGGGGGACACACCCGGAGGTGCGAATGGTGTGAGGACCTGTGGGTTGCGGTTGACCTATGAGGGCATCCCTCCCCCCAGGGTAACTTCTGTGGGTGAGAGGATACAGGAACCCCACAAGGAGGACCCTGGGGATCACCTGAAGGAGAATTCCCCCATAGTGCCCGTCTGGTAGAGGGGATGGGCAAGGACAAAGCTGGTGGTTAGATAAGGGGGAAGGTGTGTGACAGGGTGCTGGGCTGGGACTGCTGAGCCAGCCTTCTGTCATGCCAGCTCCTATTAAGGGGTGTAAATTGGAGCTGGCTAGAGAAACTTTACCTGATTGGCAAAGGGGAAACAGCTACCAGATTGGTTAGTTTGGGGCTGCATAAAAGGGGAAGGAAGCCAATGGCGGCAGACAGAAAGGGGGAAGCCAGAGAATGGAAGGAAAGTGGTAACTCTTCTCTCCTGGCTGCAGAGGCTGGGAAGTCTTCTAGATTGAAACCCCCAAGCTGAAGGTGGTGGGAATTGAACCCTGTAAATAAACTGTACTGGTGAATGCTGAACCTGAGTGTCTCTGAGTGGTTTTTGGTGCAGAGCAGAGGCAGGAGCAAAGGGGGCCCTACTAGTCATAGATTCTAGGACTGGAAGGGACCTCGAGAGGTCATCGAGTCCAATCCACTGCCCGCATGGCAGGACCAAATACTGTCTAGACCATCCCTGATAGACATTTATCTAACCTACTCTTAAATATCTCCAGAGATGGAGATTCCACAACCTCACTAGGCAATTTATTCCAGTGTTTAACCACCCTGACAGTTAGGAACTTTTTCCTAATGTCCAACCTAAACCTCCCTTGCTGCAGTTTAAGCCCATTGCTTCTTGTTCTATCCTTAGAGGTTAAGGTGAACAAGTTTTCTCCTTCCTCCTTATGACACCCTTTTAGATACCTAAAAACTGCTATCATGTCCCCTCTGTCTTCTCTTTTCCAAACTAAACAAACCCAATTCTTTCAGCCATCTTTCATAGGTCATGTTCTCTAGACCTTTAATCATTCTCGTTGCTCTTCTCTGGACTCTCTCCAATTTCTCCACATTTCTTGAAATGAGGTGCCCAGAACTGGAACAACATTCTCGTTCCTCTTCTCTGGACTCTTTCAAATTTCTCCACATTTCTTGAAATGAGGTGCCCAGAACAATACTCCAGCTGAGGCCTAACCAGTGCAGAGTAGAGCGGAAGAATGACTTCTCGTGTCTTGCTCACAACACACCTGTTAGTACATCCCAGAATCACGTTTGCTTTTTTTGCAACAGCATCACACTGTTGACTCATATTTAGCTTGTGGTCCACTATAACCCCTAGATCCCTTTCTGCTGTACTCCTTCCTAGACAGTCTCTTCCCATTCTGTATGTGTGAAACTGATTTTTCCTTCCTAAGTGGAGCACTTTGCATTTGTCTTTGTTAAACTTCATCCTGTTTACCTCAGACCATTTCTCCAATTTGTCCAGATCATTTTGAATTATGACCTTGTCCTCCAAAGCAGTTGCAATCCCTCCCAGTTTGGTATCATCCGCAACCTTAATAAGCGTACTTTCTATGCCGATATCTAAGTCGTTAATGAAGATATTGAACAGAGCTGGTCCCAAAACAGACCCCTGTGGAACCTCACTTGTTATGCCTTTCCAGCAGGATTGGGAACCATTAATAACAACTCTCTGAGTACAGTTATGCACCCACCTTATAGTAGCCCCATCTAAGTTGTATTTGCCTAGTTTATCGATAAGAATATCATGCGAGACCGTATCAAATGCCTTACTAAAGTCTAGGAATACCACATCCACAGCTTCTCCCTTATCCACAAGACTTGTTATCCTATCAAAGAAAGCTATTAGATTGGTTTGACATGATTTGTTCTTTACAAATCCATGCTGGCTATTCCCTATCACCTTACCACCTTCCAAGTGTTTGCAGATGATTTCCTTAATTACTTGCTCCATTATATTCCCTGGCACAGAAGTTAAACTAACTGGTTTGTAGTTTCCTGGGTTGTTTTTATTTCCCTTTTTATAGATGGGCACTATATTTGCCCTTTTCCAGTCTTCTGGAATCTCTCCTGTCTCCCATGATTTTCCAAAGATAATAGCTAGAGGCTCAGATACCTCCTCTATTAGCTCCTTGAGTATTCTAGGATGCGTTTCATCAGGCCCTGGTGACTTGCAGGCATCTAATTTTTCTAAGTGATTTTTAACTTGTTCTTTTTTTATTTTATCTGCTAAACCTACTCCCTTCCCATTAGCATTCACTATGTTAGGCATTCCTTCAGACTCCTCGGTGAAGACCGAAACAAAGAAGTCATTAAGCATCTCTGCCATTTCCAAGTTTCCTGTTACTGTTTCTCGCTCTTTGCTGAGCAGTGGGCCTACCCTGTCTTTGGTCTTCCTCTTGCTTCTAATGTATTGATAAAAAGTCTTCTTGTTTCCCTTTATTCCTGTAGCTAGTTTGAGCTCATTTTGTGCCTTTGCCTTTCTAATCTTGCCCCTGCATTCCTGAGTTGTTTGCCTCTATTCATCCTTTGTAATCTGTCCTAGTTTCCATTTTTGATATGACTCCTTTTTTATTTTTTAGATCATGCAAGATCTCGTGGTTAAGCCAAGGTGGTCTTTTGCCACATTTTCTATCTTTCCTAACCAGCGGAATAGCTTGCTTTTGGGCCCTTAATAGTGTCCCTTTGAAAAACTGCCAACTCTCCTCAGTTGTTTTTCCCCTCAGTCTTGATTCCCATGGGACCTTACCTATCAGCTCTCTGAGCTTACCAAAATCCGCCTTCCTGAAATCCATTCTCTATTTTGCTGTTTTCCCTTCTACCCTTCCTTAGAATTGCAAACTCTATGATTTCATGATCACTTTCCCCCAAGCTGCCTTCTACTTTCAAATTCTCAACGAGTTTGTTAAAATCAAGTCTAGAACAGCTTCCCCCCAGTAGCTTTTTCAACCTTCTGAAATAAATATGCCCTTTTACAGGTACCCAGATGTCTTTCTGTATGTCTAATGAGGTTTACATAGTATATTTGGCAGTATATCTAGTTCTATCATGTAGAGCTGCATTTCAATTGCAGCCAAGTAACTGACCTATGGTGGTAGGTTTGTGAGATCCATGTCTATTCACATGGAGGAGGTCAGTCTTGATAGATGGCCATGTTATGATGTTACTATGGAATATTTAGTTGCAAAGCAATGTGGTGATGTCAAATCATAAACATCTTATTGTGATTTTTGGGAGCTTTTTGATATGACAGTTATACAATCATCATGTTCTGAAAGGTTCCCTGCTCACAGAATCTAGGACTGCCCTACTGAATCTAGGATGATTCCCCTAAAACTGGGAACATTAACTTGATTTCAGACTTCTTGTCCACTGTGAGAGATGCAAAGAACAGCCAGGCACAGCTGCTACAAGGGCAGGCCCACTAATGGCTCACCTGCTAAAACAACAGCGATTATAAGAGTTTCTTTAAGTCTGAGCTGAAGCAATGTGCAAGATATGCAAACACAGCAAGTCTAGTCCTGGGATGGTGGACTTTAATAAATAGTTATATTTACTAGTGTCTGGCTAGGAATTCTCTGTGATAAGAATATGCTAAGTAAACTAAAGAGCAGAATGTCTAAGACCATGATTAGGCAGGCTATGGTGTGTGTGTGTGTGTGTGTGTGTGTGCGCGCGCACACACATTAGAATGCTGGCTAATGAGGAAACGAGAACAACTCCTTCACACTGCTGAAATTAGGATGCTTATGCGGACGCTGGATAAGGCGAGCTGATAGGCTATGCAGTAAAACAGTACAAGTCATGATACAGGTAGCCCCCATAATGGAAAAGTTGAGGGACTATCGACTGAAATGGCTGGGTTGGATGAGATGTGGGAATATGCTGGCCAGAGAGGAGTAGGCATGGGACAGGCACTGTGTGGCTGCTCTGTGGCTGTTTTCTGCCAGCAGAGTTGGTGCAAAGTGGCCACAGGGCAATGATGAATTGGAACTTGGACTTTGTCCCTAGATTATCAGCAGGAAAAAAATGGCTTTGGATTTGCCAAACTTTGTGGCCAGTAGCAGAATCTGCCTTCCATTAGGTTCACACATCCCTGAAACTGTGAGAAGATTAATTCAAAGCACCAGCCAGGAGCCAGTTAAAATAACTGCCCATTCATGTTTGGGCAGCTTTCATCTGATATCAACATCATGGTTCTCCAGTGAAAACTGCCATTAGTGCTTATGAAATACCATTCACTTTAAAAGAGAAATACATCTCACTTCAGTCCCAGGTGGGCAAGTTTCACTGTCATATCACAACTCCCCCACCACTTGGCACTCTATCCCTTATTGGTAATCTCATTAGAGGGGCCAAAAACTGAGACCTGACCATGGCATCATATCATCCGTAAGGGTGGTCCTTACAAATCAGGGTAGAGGTAGAGTGATGGATTGGTTTAAGGAGCCTTGCATTGCTCCTGCTTGTGCTTTTTCTGTTACATTTGTAAACAGTGGGCTTTTGGTTCCCAAACAGTGTATCTATTTAACACTTCTCATGTGTCTAATAATTCACAAACATATGATAGAAATAAAGATGCCAACTCTAAAAGTGAAACTTAGTACCATATCCCATTTACTGCAGATATTTTTGTTTACATGGGATTGTATTGTTGGTCACAAGAAAGGGAACTAGCGTGCTGTGTGAGCTCAGGAGATCCTTGGGTAATTATTTTCCTATGTCTGCTTGGTTGCTGGTTGGTGATCTCTGGGAGATGCATAATACAACTGTGACCATAAAGCCATTTACTGAACACATGCCCTGGGAAAAGAATTTAGCCTACAGGAATCTTTCTTGTCATTATATATCACAACAAAACTGCAATTGCCTTTGTCACCTTCTTCTAGCACAAGCTTGCCTTCACTCCCTCCCTTCATTCCTTGCTTCGTGTAAGACAGCTTTTACATTATGTATCTGGAAGCTATTTTCATAATGTTCCCACTCAGAATAATTTAACTCATAGCAATCAGTGCTGCAGAGGAGAAGTGTCAAGTCTCCATGTCTAAAGACATCTTGGGAGATGAAAAAACTGCATTAGGCTCTAGAAGGTGATGCTACTCACTGTAAAGTTAATGGGTTGGTCTGTAAATCAATATGAAATAGCCCTATTGTTTGAAAATCTTATTTCAAGTTAATGTCCAATTAAAATATATGCCAAGCCTTGTGTATTGGCTTTTCACATAAAATCCTTGCTTAATTTTCATTCCGAGTACTTGAATTCAAGTGCTGTATACAGTGTGGTACGAGTGCTTGTGTTGTACATCTCTGAGCTGGGATTCTTTTATATCTGAGGCCGTTTACCTGTGGCAAAGGATTTGGTTTTTAGCCAAGTTGGAGAGCTATTTTATTTAGAGACTGATGACTCTTTATAAATGTCCCAAGAGAATAAGCTGTGTTAATGAAAACAAGTCTGGTGGCCCTTAAAGACTAACAGATTTATTTGGGCGTAAGCTTTTGTGGGTAAAAAAACCTCACAGTGAGGTTTTTTACCCACGAAAGTTTATGCCCAAATAAATCTGTTAGTCTTTAAGGTGCCACCGGACTCCTTGTTGTTTTTGTGGATACAGACTAACACGGCTGCCCCCTGATAGCTGTGTTAATGCATTATGATGATTCATGAGGATTTGTTCATAACAGGAGGAAATCCCTCATACATTTCATTTTCTCCAAGTTCAGCCAATTGCTTAGCCTCTTGTCCCTCATAAGAAAGAGTGGCTTAAGCAAACTATGAACTCTTGGTTTCTTCCATGTACAGTCCCTCCAGTGCAGGAAGAAAGGTCATTGCATTGAACATGTTGCACTGGGTTTTAAAACTCTTAGTACAGTCTTTTTTTTTTTGCCAAAGGTAACAGACACAAAAACAATTCTCCCCTCCTATTTCCTTCCTTCTGGCTGCTGGTAGTGTTAGAGCTATAATAGTATCTAGAGGCTCCATTGTACTAGGCACTAGACAAACATGTCCCACAAAGCTTAGGCCCACATTTTTAAAGGTATTTAGGCATTGCTATGCTCTGTCTTGCCATGTCTCACTGATTTACAAACCTAAATCTCATTTTCAAAGGGATTTAGATCCTTAAGAGTATAAACTCCATTGACTATTATGGGATAGTTCTTTCGATTTTGTGTGGGTCTTTCCAACAGCAATAAATATGGGGGGAAATGATAAACTAAAATATGTAATTATGAGATATCAAGAACTGGTTGAGGGACTCAAGGACAGGAGGCATGACTTAAGGTTGCGTGTGTGGTTTTTTATTTTTGGTGGTTTTTTTTAATAAACTGACTTTATTTTGAGTTAATGTTCCTTTAAATAAAGCTGTCTGAGCCATTGGGACTGACTGGGGAACAGGCTTAGGGTTTCTACCCTTCCCAGTATTTCTGATAGACCTGATTTTATTGCCATGACTCCGTATTTCACAATCAGTTGCAGAATGTTCACTGTTGTCCTGAAAGTACTTTCAGAGTCTGTGAAATGTCATCATTTAATGACAGTGTCATGGCATGAGGGTTTGAACAGCACCACAACACAACCTGCTGATGTGATGTTTTGAAGAAATATAATGAAACTGCACCAAGACATTACATTAACTCCTCACTTAAAGTCATCCCGGTTTCATTGCTGATCAATTAGGGAATATGCTCATTTAAAGTTGTTTAATGCTCCCTTCTAAGAGCTTTTGGCAGCCTCCTGCTTTGTCTGCTGCTTGCAGGAAGAGCAGCCCATTGCAGCTAGCTGGTGGGGGCTTGGAACCAGCATGGACCGGCAGCCCCCCTATCAGCTCCCCGCTCCCCTAAATTACCTGTTTAGCAGCTACCCAGCAGGCTAGCAATTGCAGCTGTCCCTCCCTGCACTGCCATGTGCTGCTCCTGCCCTCTGCTTGGAGCTGCTCGCCGAGACTCCTGCTTGCTGTGTGTGAGGGGAGGGGAGGAAGAGGGGGGATAATGTCAGGGTGTCCTCCTCCCCGCCTGCTCCTGCACCCTGCTTACCCCATCTTCCATAGAGCAGGGGGGACACACCAGGGCTCAGGACAGAGGGAGCTTGCAGCAGCTGCAGTCTCAGCAAGCTTATCTAATTAACAAGGCAGTGTACTTAAAGGGGAAATGTGCATATCTCCCTCCATTCCTGCTGCCTTGTAGATCAAAAGAATTAACGCTTGAGGGTTCAGCCAATTGCTAGTTCATCATTTAGCAATAAGGGAAATATCCCACCCTCTGACTCTTCCATCTCAACCAAGCTTCACAATCATCATCACTGTTTTACCAGTATTAAATTGTTTGTTTAAAACTTATACTGTGTGTGTGTGTGTGTGTGTGTGTGTGTGTGTGTGTGTGTGTCTAATATAAAATATGAGAGTCTTTGGTGAAAAAAATTTCCCTGGAACCTAACCCCCTCATTTACATTAATTCTTATGGGGAAATTGGATTTGCTTAACATCGTTTCGCTTAAAGTTGCATTTTTCAGGAACATAACTAAACGTTAAGTGAGGAGTTACTGTATTACTCTTGCATCTGATGAAGTGGGCATTCACCCATGAAAGCTTATGCTCCAATTCTTCTGTTAGTCTTAAAGGTGCCACAGGACCCTCTGTTGCTTTTCACAGATTCAGACTAACACGGCTACCCCTCTGATACGATGTATTACATTATGTAGGGACTACCTGGTGCTTCAGAGCCTCACAACTTTTGTCCAGTCACACAGTCCACAATATTGGTAATTTTATAGTAACGACTGGTCCCAGACAGAGCATGTACCAGTGTGATAAAAATGTGTACAAAATGAGTAGTTTTACAAAGTGGGTAGCAATATTCTGTAGCAGATAGAGAGCAGTTGCAGAACCAGGTAAAGCAGGGGCTTTTGCTTTGTGGAGAAGGAATAAATGGGGCCCAGCTGGGGTTGCCCCTCCCCTAGCACTCCCCAGATCCAGAACAGTGCAGGAGAGATCCTACCACTTTGGGGAAACACAGACCCAGGTGGTGCCTCTGTCACAGATCCTAATGAATGCTCCCTGTCAACCACCCACTGGTATTGCTGTGAGGGGAATCTATGCCTCTGTACTCTGGATCTCCTGTGGTATGCTAGGCTTCTAGTGCCTTGCCAGGCTGGAACATTAGTTTCCCTCTTGGGCACTGACTGTCAGCTACTATGTTTTGGAAATGAGGTTCCTCAGCCCGTCTGACCTAGGCCCCAGGATCAGTGCTGACCCCCAAGATGCCCTTACTACACCCATCCCTTTCCCAGAACTCCACCCCAGAGCTTAGATTCCCTAATAGTCTCTTCACCTCAGCTTCACTCCATTCTTCTCCTCCTCTGTCCTACTCCCCACACCTTCCCTTCCCATCAATGTCCATCTCCCTTCATTTTTCTTTCCATTTAGTTTCTCTCTTCCTAACCAACCCTCTTCCAAAAGAAACAAACACGGAACAAACATTTTTGCCACTATTACATTGTCTACCCTGCTTTGTATGCTGTATCCCTTCCCCTCTTTCATGTCTGTCTTGTTTGTTTAGATTGTAAGCTCTTTGGGGCAGGGAGACTCTACTACTCTCTCTTTATACAGTATCAAGGACAACAGCATTACTATAATAGGTTTTAGAAAACTGATGAGACGGTAAAATGTCATGTTTGTATTCCCACCCCCCCAGTAAATACTAGAGGTTAGTGAATTCTTTTAGGCAAATATTTTGTTAATTGAAAATGCAGTTTTGATTGAGCCAAAACTATTTGCAATCTTGATGCAAATTCATTGAATAGCCTTAACCAAACTGAAAAACTCAAGACAGTTCAGGAATGTCAAAACAAAATGTTTAGTTTCAGCCTGACCTGAAATTTTCTATTTCAGACATGTAAAGGACCAGATTGACAAAACCCCAGGGGGAGGAGATCTCCCTTTATAACTTTTAGACCAATGGTTAGGGTACTGTCCCAGGATGTCTCCATGGAAAAGTGTCCTAGCCGTTGGGCTACAGGATATTCTGCAGTAGATGTTTCTTAGTCTGAAGCTGTTCTACTTTTTATAAATAATTAGCCATTGGAGCAGGGTCTTGAAGTTGGGTCTCCCACATCCTAAGTACATGCCCTAACCACCAGGCTATACAGTCATTCTCATTCTTTTTCCCTATCCCAGTGACTCATAATTGTCATCATAAAATACCACTATGAATGGGTCAACTGAAATTGCAGTTTTCAGCAAATAAACTATTTGTCCAATTTTTTTTGCCTTGCTCTACGTTTAGCAAAGATCTGAAAATAAATTTGTTCACCTGCAAACTCTCAATCTGTTTGACTTCTCCAGCAAGGAGAACATTCATACAGATCCTACTTCTTGATAGTTGTATCTTATGTGCAGCAATTCAGTTTCATACTTCTCTGAGCCCTTTGAGATATTTCAGTGACTGATAGTTTTTCACCCTAAGGGTTTCATTTTTCAGAAGTTCTGGTCACTTGTAACGCCAGCTGAACTCAATGCAGATATTCAGCACCTCTGAAAATTAAGCCCTAAAGCCCAATTCAACTCCTGCTGAAATCAATGGAAAATATTCTTTAACTTCAACGGGAGTCGGATTGGGTGCTACAAAAATAAGAGGCTTTTATGAAATTGAGACTTGGAGAATGAAAAAGAGAGAAAATAGCAGGAAGTGTTGGGTATCGATGCAGCTTCAAAATGGACTAGCACCTCATTAGATAGAGAGATTGGAGACTATATGGCACATTTAATCCCTCCTGGTGGATTTATTTCTTTGCTTTATCATCACCTCGGGATTTTCAAATGCAACTTTTGTGTCCCTATGACATTAAATACTGTGCCTGGAGCGGTTACAGTTTGTCCCCGTGTCTTTTGATGCTATTGCATGAAAAATGAAATCTTTAAACATAACTTCTCTGTCTGGTGGTTAAGTATGGTTCCTAGATTTTATCATATCGCTTCTGAGTAAGGAGTAGAAGGCTTCCTGCTGTGTTGTTAGTGATTTATTTCTCTGGGCTATGATTGCTAATGATCAATCTCTGTTTCTCATCAATATGTGTGCACACATAGGTTTTAGGCCCAGGGCAGTGGAGAAAATGGTCTGTAACCATGGAGAGATGAAGGGTGTTTAATCATTCTCTGTCACATTTCCCTTTTGCTGTTTATTCCGGGCCCCCCTCCATTCCTCCTTTGCAAACTCCATGTGAACTAGACCTTGTAATTACTTTTTTGAGAATTGTAACTACAGGAGGTGGCTATGACAGGCTTCCCTTCCTTAATGCTTTCTGACAGGTTACAGACTGTATGAACCTTCTTGAGCCTCTTTAAAAGAGGCAGAAAGCTCAGTGTGTTTCTTTACACTTTCCTCCAGACTGCAGTGCTAATCCCTATCCAACTTTGGAATTCATTTAAAACAAAACCCCACCCTTTTTCTTTTCTGTTGAGTCAATGTAACTCCCCCGTTATTTTATTTGTTAAGCATTCACCAGTGCAGTGTACATTCTCCAATTAATCTCCTGTATGCCAAGCTGTATCTGACATTTTCCTTACATTTCACTGTAGGTTAGTGTGATAGGGTGGAAGAACCCTGCACCATTTCTGGCAGCCTGGGGACTAAAACACTACTTCAGGCACCAGGAGGCAAGGTGCTTCTCCTGCCATTGCTGAGACTGTAGCCTGGAGAAGTCCAGTACATAATCTAACTGGACAACAGGGGTTCCTGGAGGGAAATGTTAATGAGTCCAATTGGCAGCATATATAGCAATCTCCAATGGTTTGAGAGGTCTAAACTGGCACCAGAAAAAGAGCAAGAGGAAAGAGAATTGAAGGCTCAGAGGCCAGATGAACATGTTCTCTAGCAGATGGACTTGCTCCCTGGTTGGCTGAGAGACAGGCTTAACTTGTCCTCAGAGAGCTGTTGACTGAGTGTCTTTGAAAATTCTAAATGCAGGGAGGGGTTCAGACTGGCTATAAGAAGGTTCCCCTTCAGTCCTGAGAACTTTGGGGTT
Source organism: Trachemys scripta elegans (assembly GCF_013100865.1). NCBI lineage: Eukaryota > Metazoa > Chordata > Testudines > Emydidae > Trachemys > Trachemys scripta. The sequence continues at coordinate 24,943,146 of NC_048305.1, read as the reverse complement.
CAGCAAAGCCTGGTACAGTAAATCCTCACTTAAAATCGTCCCGGTTAACGTTGTTTTGTTGTTACTTTGCTGATCAATTAGGGAACATGCTCATTTAAAGTTGTGCAATGCTCCCTTCTAATGTCGTTTGGCAGCCGCCTGCTTTGTCCACTGCTTGCAGATAGAGCAGCCCGTTGCAGCTAGCTGGTGGGGGCTTGGAACCAGGGTGGACCAGCAGCCCCCCCTCAGCTCCCCCTATCAGCTCCCTGCTCCCCTAAGTTCCCTGTGCAGCAGCTGCTCAGCAGGCTATCAATTGTCAGCAGTTCAGCTGTCCCTCCCTCCCACTGCCATGTGCTGCTCCTGCCCTGTGCCTTGGAGCTGCTCCCGGAGACTGCTGCTTGCTGTGTGTGTGTGGGGGGGGAGAAGATGGGGGCTAATGGCACGGTGTCCCCCTCCCCCCCTGCACCCTGCTTACTCCATCTCCCACAGAGTGGGGTGGGGGGGATAGGGGGGAACACGACAGGGCTCAGGATGGAGGGAGCTTGCTGGCAGCACCTGCGATCTCAGCAAGCTGATCTAATTAACAAGGCAGTGTACTTAAGAGTAGGGTCAGCATACTTAAAGGGGAAATGCGCATCTCTCTCTCTCTCTCTCTCTCTCTCACAAGGTGTGCGTCTCTGTCTGCGATGCTATCTCCCCTTCCTCCATTCCTGCTGCCTTGTAGAGTGTGAGAGTTAACCCTTGAGGACTCAGCCAATTGCTAGTTCATCATTTAGCAGTAAGGCATTCCCTGGGAAATATCCCACCTTCTGACTTCTCCACCTCAACCAAGCTTCACAATCATAATCACTGTGTACAAGTATTAAATTGTTTGTTTAAAACTTATACTTACACTGTGTGTGAGTGTGTGTGTGTGTGTGAGAGAGAGAGAGAGAGAGAGAAATTTCCCTGGAACCTAACCCCCTCATTTACATTAACTTTTGTGGGGAAATTGGATTCGCTTAACATTGTTTCACTTAAAGTCACATTTTTCAGGAACATAACTACAACGTTAAGTGAGGAGTTACTGTATTTTAGATTGACAAAGCTTGGATTTTACAATTTTAAAAAATATTGATAAATCAGGTGGGATTAGCACTCAGCCTAAAGGGGGAAAAACCCATTGTGGCCATTTCATTCCTAGTGCACATGGCCTGGTCCATCATGGCTCAAGTTGTGTGTTTCCAGTTTAAGACACAGGACCATTGTATAGCATTGCTTATAAAGCTGCCAGAGTTGTTTAGTGTGTTAAATTTGTAAGTTAGTTTTAGTTCTCTCTGTGGTAGCCCTATGCTGCTCCCCCTCCTCATTGTTCACAATATGCTGATTTTGATATAGAATCTCCCCACACGAATTAGAGTTTATTGAGAAAGTAAATACTAAAGAGGAGCTAGTCTCAGTGATTTAGAAGCCGGAAGGGCCATTTCCAATCATGTTTGCTTGAGTTGAGTTACACCTTATTGGCATTTTCTGCACACTCAAAAAAAGCATCTTAAAAATGATCATACTCTTCCTAGCACTTACCATAATGCTTTGGAATTGATAAATACCTATTACAACAAACAGAATAACAAACGGACAGATCTTATTACAGTATAGTAATTCATCACATGATCACGATCAGTGATCATAGCCCAAGTTGCTGTCCGAGACAGGCTACTGGGCTAGGGGATCTGCTCAGTTCCAGTAGGGCAGTTTTAAAGAACTGAATGGCTTTTTTAATAATATTTTTCTATAAGTGAGAATGTTTTAAGCATCCCTGTGATTACAGATGGACTTATCTTTCTCTCATTTTTTTTCAAACTCAACTGTTTTTTAATGTCATTAAGAGTTCACTTTCAGTTGTAGGTGAAAGTTCAGCTGTTTCAAAATTCTGAACTGGTTCACCTATCCCTGTTAGGGTGTAGTGTAAAAAAAACTAAACAAGCCAACCCACTATCTGCCGAAGTAAAACACGCATCATATATAGCTATCTTACAAAAAATGAGTTGCTCTTGAAGTGAGAATTCTTCTGCATGATGTTATATATTCTATGTCATTGACTATTTCTGTTAATGCATATACATAACCACTGATTTTATTTTCTAAAAGTGAGTATCTGAAACCTAATATAAACACATTTACAGTGTAATAGTTATGGACAAATGTAACTTCACTTAAACTTTGGGTAAGATTTACTGAATTCTAGCAGGTATCAGGGTTTATTTTGCCTCTGTTTCACCAGTTTTTTGGTTTGCTCTAGTTATCAGAGTAATCTAGTTTGCTCTAGTTCTACATTCTGTTCAGTGCTTTCCCACTAATGTGTTCTCATGTATTTAGTTTGTGCACCATCCAGTAACTTGAATGCTGTCATTGCATTTGTAAGTAGTTTCTCCTGTGCTGGATATTCTTCACTATACTACCTGTGTCTTTGGGGACCTGGAAACTGGTAGAGTTATGTGTGTGTATATACTCCCATAAGCAATCTAAATTCATTGGACACTGTATGGGAGTAATGATATTTCCCTGAAGAATTGTTGGAAGGATCAGATTTCTGGCTTGTATTTCTCCTTTATTTATTCATTTACTTTATTCTTGTGTTTCAGATGAGCATGAATGAGGTACATTTCTTATGTGTTTCATGGTAATTTAGCTTCAGTAGCCATCTGACTTTTGTACTGTACACAAACAAGTTAATATACTTAATTTGGAAAATTTTTGTCATACTTTTCATAATGCCCCTTTTTCTCAAAATTTGCATTTGTGACTTTTTCATACTATCACAAGTTTCACTGGATCCAGAGTCTCATGTTCTTGGTTTTAAAATGTATTTCTACCATACGGTGCATAACTTTGCCATTGACTTCAGGGGGAGCAGGATCTGCCTTTGCTTTGTTTTTGTCTGCACAGCACAATCCTGGGTTTTCATTAGTATCTAGATTCTTATTGTTACTGTGATTAATTTGAACAAGAGTGTTGTCAAGCTTAAAAAGAAAATAGTATTGTCCGTGTTAGGCCTAAAACTTCCAGAAGCTTCACAAAGCAAGCCTTGAAAAATTAGCTTTAAGAAGCAAGCTTTGCAAAAGGAAACAGACTTGTGGTCAAAACGCTCTGCTACCAGATACCACATGATGCTAATTCCATAAAGTGAGATAAGTTGTATCCCCTCCTCCCCCCCCGGGAACAGCTTGTCTAGCCGGCTATTAGACAAACCACAGTTGAGACAATGGGCTATATGGTCACAAGTTATCTCCATGTGCATAACTTATAAAACTAAACCGACAATTGGCTACAAGAAAATAAGTAAGCATGAATTATACAGCTAACTCTAATCACATTAAAGATTTGGCCTAACCTGATTGGTTGACCTGCTTCAAAACACAGCGGGCAGATAAGAATAAATGTGTAGAGCCTCAGGGGTGTGTGTATGTGTGTGTGTGTGTGTGTGTGCGCGCGCATCTTGGTCTAGGATGTGGTTCTTCTTGATCGTCTGACCCACACCCCCTAAACCGAGGAAACCTGAATCACACCGACTATCTGTACCTGGCCAGTTCAAAGAGTGGTCGACTAAAGGGTAACGTATTCTCGGCAGGGTAAGGTTTTAAAATAAAATAGTCTGGTTGCATGCAGGTTAAGGTTACAGAGTAAAGAAGTCTGGGTTGCTCGAGCTAAATTGATCTCAAGTTGTGTTGGCACTACAGTATTACAAATGGTAGCGTCAGGCTAATTTGATCTCAGATTATATTAATGCTGCAGTATTAGTTTACTTGTACTTGTGCTTGTCTTCTGTGTTGCATTTATAGATGTAAGTCATTAAAAGCCTTTCTTGAGGAATAATCAGTAGTTTTAATTTCTTTTATACGGACACCACTTAACCTCATTACATCTGTGTTGGGTGGTGGGAAGTAGTGATCACCCAGAGCCCCATTTGGGCCCTGATGTGTGTCCCCTTCTTCCTATATCTCCGCAGTTACTTGTAATGACTCTCTTAATTTCTATCCTGAATTAATCCATCAACAATACAGAGTACTTTTTTTGGAGACTAGCCTAAGATCTTAGGTCTCGATCCTGCCAAGACTTGCGCACTGTGAATAGTCCCATTGATTTCAATGGCTACTCTCAGTATGTAAACTTAAGACCATATTTAAGTCTTTGTAGGATCATGGTCTTGTATACTAATGGGCATTATAAAGAACCTTCCGCTAGACAGATGTGTTACAAACTGATCAAAGGTTTCACTTGCTTTTTGTTTTGCAGTTAAATTCTTGGCACTCAGATGTGCTATTTTCCTCAGGAATGCAATACTCTGAATGTATTTTGATCAAAATATTGATTTTTTTTAAATTTTTTTATCCACTTCATGGCCTTTGGTTATGAATGTGTTGGAAATCTGGTTAGAAACAAATACTGTTTTGAAGCATTAATTCCCACTGGGCTTCTCCATAGCTGCTGCTGTGTCCTCTGTTTGGAACAAGGGAGCCCAGAGGGCAGTCTCTCCTTGAGAATGCTTCTGCATCAAAGATCAGAAGAAAGTTGTTGTTAGTGGTGTTCAAGCAGGGGTATGGGATTTAGACCTCCTAGATTCTATTCCTGGGTTTGCTACAGAGTTCCTGTGTGACCTTCAGGGCTGGCTCCAGGAACCAGCGAAGAAAGCAGATGCTTGAGGCGGCCAATGGAAAGGGGCAGCACATCCAGGTCTTCAGCGGCGGGCCCCTCAGTGCCTCTTAGAGTGAAGAACCCGCTGCCGAATTGCCACTGAAGAATGAAGCGGCGTGGTAGAGCTGCCGCCGAAGTGCCGCCGATCGCGGCTTTATTTTTTTTATTTTTCTTTTTTTCCTCCACTTCGCTGCTTGGGGCAGCAAAAAAGCTGGAGCCGACCCTGGTGACCTTGGGCATGTCACTTAGCTTCTTTGTGTCATGGTGTCCCTATCTGTAAAATAAATACTGCTGTGTCTCATTGAGGTGTGTTGGGCTTCATTAATGTTTGTAAAGTACTCAGCAATCTCTTATGAAAGATGCCTATCCTAGCCAGTGACTTCCTATGTCAAGGGGGTTAAAAAAAATCTCCATGACTTATCACAGTAACTGTGTGTAAAGGTTTAGGGGTGCAGATAATTTAAGACTGAAGGTGCAAACACTTTGTTCTGCCGTATTTTAAATATGGGTACCTAACCCATGGAATAAATATCTATTTAATACTGATGTGAATTAGAGAGCAAGGCACTTTGAAACACTGGCTTGATTTCTCCAAGAAGCAATATCAGTGTCATTAACAAATAAGAACTCTGTTTTACAAACCATGGGACAAGAAAAAATTCTGAGCCTTCCAGCAGCTTCTGCTTAAAGACAGAGTGTGACGCCAAGTGGCATTCTGTGTCATATGCTGCCAGATATTATTTTTTGCCTCATAGAATTTGGATCCACTCAAGTGGTGTAAAAGAAAAATTAAAAATCAGCCTACCGCTGTTACTTACAAGCTTTCAAGTGTACTCGGAAGGTGGAGATCAACAGGAAACCTTCATGGAAATATCAAATTAAAAATGAGGATTATCTCCCTAATTTAAAAATTGAAGTGAGAAGCTGTCTGTACTGTGAGTCTGTGTTCCCGAACAGACTTGAAAAGGTCACTTCAGACAGTTTTGTCAGTGTCATTTAAAAAAAAAAAAATCTGCACTTATAGCCTGAATCTACTCCCAGCTGATTTTGGGAAAGGCATGCAAGTTCTTTTAAATAATGGTGAAATTGCTTTCATAAGACCCATGTCTTTCCAGTCCTTTATAGTATAGTCTCTATATAGTTTTCTATGGGATCCTAGCAGTGGTATTTCTATTTTTTTTTTCATTTACAGACTAATGCTGGGTTTGGAGTGAGATAGTACCTATCAGTAGGGTGCATTAACACGATTCCACTCTATGTTGAGGGAAAACAGCAAAGTGAAATTGATAGGCTCTCCAGTGGATAGTACTTTGGAGGTATTAGGAAATTCACTGTGCTATTCTGTTTGCTTTTGGAGTAAACCAGTGTGAGTGAATTGCTGAGGGTTTGATCAGTGGGGAATTCTGCAATAATGGACGTGGTAACTGAGGTCTGAAAGAGTACAGCCATCTTTACCCAGATAACCTTTGGAGTTATGTCCAAATGAAACCATTTTGATGGAGATGAATGCAGCCCACTTACATTACTTTTAACATATTCCATTATTTGTGAAAACTGTGTCGGAGAAATCTCTGCTTCCACAACTGATATGATGCAGAATCATCTATTTTTTTAACTGAAAAAGGGCCCTTAAATATTACTGGTAAAAGTTACAAACCAACAAATTGGATTGGGCTCTTGGTCCTCTAGATAATAATCTTTAAACTTTTAGTATCTGACAGCTGGTAACCAGACTCTTAAGTTTGTTCTTTCAGAATACCATGAACATACAAAGATTCAACCATAGAAAATCAGCTTGACTTTATAAAAATATAGGATGGATTGGGATGGATCATTCTCAATTCAAATCTGTTTTGAATAACTACAATTTTTAACTAGCACCCATTTCATTACAAATCAATTTGGTTAAAACAGGGCCCCATCTTGAAGTCCTTACTCAGGTAAAATGACCATTGAACCTTAGTGTGATGTTTCTGTAGAGATGATTCAATATAGAAATACATATCAAGTAGTGAAAATATGTGGAGTTTTCTTTTTTATGCAAGCAGAAAATGTGCAAAATCAGTTCCACATCTAGATATGGATGTGGAAAAGGAAAAAAATGGTTAAATGTGGATCCTGCTACTTTTATTTATTTTATCATGGGATAAGAAGGAAGGTCCTCTCACGGATTGGTAACTGGTTAAAACATAGGAAACAAAGGGTAGGAATAAATGGTCAGTTTTCAGAATGGAGAGAAGTCAATAGTGGTGTCCCATCTAAGTGTCTGTACTGGGACCAGTCCTATTCAATATACCCTTTTTTCCAGATCATTTATGAATAAACAGTGAGGTGGCAAAATTTGCTGATACAAAATTACTCAAGATATTTAAGTCCCAGGCAGACAGCGAAGAACTACAAAAAGATCTTTCAAAACTGGGTGACTGGGCAACAAAATGGCAGATGAAATTCAATGTTGATAAATGCAAAGTAACGCACATTGGAAAATATAATTTGAACTATGCATATAAAATGATGGGGTCTAAATGGGCTGTTACAACTCAACAAAGAGATCTTGGAGTCATTGTGGGCAGTTCTCTGAAAACATCCACTCAATAAAGCAAACAGAAAGGTTGGGCATTCTTAAGAAAGGGATAGACAAGACAGAAAATATCATATTGCCTCTATATAAATCCATGGTACACCCACATCTTGAACACGGCATGCAGATGTGGTCATCCCATCTCAAAAAAGATATTGGAATTGGAAAAATGTCCAGAAAAGGGTAACAAAAATTATTAGGGGTATGGAACAGCTGCCATATGAGGAGCAATTAATTAGACTGGGACTTTTCAGCTTGGAAGAGAGATGACTAAAGGGGGAATATGATAGGTCTATAAAATCTTGACTGGTGTGGAGAAAGTAAATAAAGAAATGTTATTTACTCCTTCTCAGAAGACAAGAACTAGGGATCACCAAATTAATAGGCAGCAGATTTAAACCAAACAAAACAAAGTATTTTCCCCACACACTGCACAGTCAACCTGTGGAATGCCCTTGCCAGAGGATGTTGTGAAGACCAAGACTAACAGGGTTCTGAAAAGAACTACATAAGTTGATGGAGGATAGGTCCATCAATGACTATTAGCCAGGATGGACAGGGAAGGTGTCCCTAGCCTCTGTTTGCCAGAAGCTGGGAATGGGCAACAGGGGATAGATCACTTGGTGATTACCTGTTCATTCCCTCTGGAGCACCTGGCATTGGCCACAGACAGAATACTAGGCTAGATGGACTTTTGATCTGACCCAGTATGGCTATTCTTATGTTCTGATGCTACTGGCCTATGCAACAAATTGTAGCAACCTCCCTTCCACTCCAGCAACTTTAGTCAAGCGCTCATTATCACCCGCAGCTTCTAATAATGGCAGCAGCAGTCACGCTGGCAACATGAAGAGATAAGGGTGCAAAAGAGAATGAAGCAGTGCTACCACATGCTGAAGGCAAGTGGAAGGGGTAGGGGAAGCACAGGGAGCACATCCCTAGCTGATTCCAGTTGAGATCTCATCCGCATCATGTGTCTGCACTTGTCCTGGCCCCATCAAAACTGCCCCTAGCGAGAAAGGGGAGCATTTTCATGGTTTGTGTGTGTGTGTGTGTGTGTGTGTGAGAGAGAGAGAGAGAGAGAGAGAGAGAGAGAGAATAAAACTCTTGCTACAGTTAATGATGCTTTGAGCATACACAGACCTAGATTCTGCCACACTTACTCACAATGAGTAGCACATTATAGTGCAAGTAATCCTACTGCAACCAAGAGGCGAATCTCAAATAGGAGTGAAGAGGTTATTTTACTTCTATATTTGGCACTGTTGCAACTGTAGCTGGAATATTGTGTCCAGTTCTGGTGTCCACAATTCAAGAAAGATGCCGATAAGTTGAAAAGAGTTCAGAGGAGAGCCACAAGAATGATTTGAAATATTAGAAAAAACTATATTGTAGTGATAGATTGAGCTCCTTTAGTCTATTTAGCTTAAAGAGGTTAAGGGGTGACTTGATTACATAAGAACAGCCATACTGGGTCAGACCAAAGGTCCATCTAGCCCAGTATCCTGTCTTCTGCCAGTGGCCAGTGCCAGGTGCCCACAAGGGAATGAACAGAACAGATTATCATCAAGTGGTCCATCTTCTGTTGCCCATTCCCAGCTTTTGGCAAACAGAGGCTAGGGACACCATCCCTGTCCACCCTGGCTAATAGCCATTGATGGACCTATCCTCCATCAACTTAACTAGTTCTTTTCAGAACCCTGTTATAGTCTTGGCCTTCACAACATCCTCTGGCAAGGCATTCCAGAGGTTGACTGTGCATTGTGTGGAAAAAATACTTCCTTTTGTTTGTTTTAAACCTGCTGCCTATTAATTTCATTTGGTGACCCCTAATTCTTGTGTTAGGAGAAGGAGTAAATAGCACTTCCTTATTTATTGTCTCCATACCAATCACAATTTTATAGATCTCTATCATATCCCCCCTTATTAGTCTCTTTTCCAAGCTGAAAAGTCCCAGTCTTATTAATCTCTTCCATACCCCTAATCATTTCTATTGCCCTTTTATGAACCTTCTCCAATTTCAATAGATCTTTTTTGAGATGGGGCAACCAAATCTGCACACAGTAGTCAAGATTTGGGCATACCATGGATTTATGTAGAGGTAATATGGTATTTTCTGTCTTATTATCTATCCCTTTCTTAATAATTCCCAACACTGTTTGCTTTTTTGACTGCCACTGTATATTGAGTGGATATTTTCACAATGGCTCCAAGATCTTTCTTGAGTGGTAACAGCCAATTTAGACCATTTTTATATGCCTAGTTCAGATTGTTTTCTAATGTGCATTACTGTTGCATTTATCAACATTGAATTTCATCTGCCATTTTGTTGCCCAGTCACCTAGTTTTGAGAGATTCTTTTGTAGCTCTTCACCTTCTGCCTGGGACTTAAATATCTTGAGTAGTTTTGTATCATCGGCAAATTTTTGCCATCTCACTGTTTACCGCTTTTTTTCAGATAATTTATGAATGTTGAATAGGACTAGTTCCAGTACAGACCCATTGGGGAGGAAGAATGGGCACCATTATTTACCACTCTCCATTCTGAAAACTGACCACTTATTCCTACCCTTTGTTTCCTATCTTTTAACCAGTTACCAATCCACGAGAGGACCTTCCCTTTTATCCCATGACAGCTTACTTAGCTTAATAGCCTTTTGGTGAGGGACCTTGTCAAAGGCAAGTACATTATATTCACTGGATCCTCTTGTCCACATGCTTTTTGACCCCCTCAAAGAACTCTAGCAGATTGGTGAGTAGGGTGACCAGACGTCCTGATTTTATCGGGACCGTCCCGATATTTCCTTGTTTGTCCCGCGTCCCGACCGACATGCGGTCGGGACAACCGGACAAACAAGGAAATGCCCCAGAGCCTAGAGCCCGGAAGTACTCGCACCCCCCCCCCGCCCCGACTCCGCCCCCTCCCCCCCGATTGGCTCCCTCCCCGAATCCCCGCCTCTTCCCCGGGCTTACCATTCCTCCTCCCTCCGCAAGCGCTGGAGGGAGGCCCGGGAGACTCAGGGGAAGCGCGGGGCCGGGGTGAGTAACCGTCCGGCCTGGCCCCGAGCAGGACTCAGTCGGGTGGTTGGGCGAGGAGGGGGCGGCCCACGGGGCCAGGCGGCGGCTGTTGTTGTCCCCCCGGGCAGCGGGACTCGGGAGTAGCCGCTGCTGCAGCTCCCACTGCCGCGGGGGAGGAAGCGGCCATGGCGCTCCGCGGCTGCGGCGCCTCCGAACCCCACGAGCCGGGGCCTGCTGCGGGGACTCAGCAGCGCGCACGCTGGGCCCAGCCCCTGGCCAGTCGTGTCTGGGCTGCTGCCCAGCTGGTGCTATCCCGCGGCGGCCCCGGGGCGGAGGCATCGGCCGCCCAGCCCCGTTCGTTCCCCTGCGGGACGGGGGGG